>NC_090206.1:12964757-13264757 GCF_033026475.1 Channa argus
TCAGACTCTCCCTTGGTTGTTTCATACTTCACCTCTACAGCCACATCCTCTTCTACACTGCCTTGGTGTTCCCAGAGGCTGTCACTTGTCTTGAGGCAGTCTGGTGACAGTAGTTCCCCACCTCCCCCTTCTGTGCAGATGTTGCTCCTGGTTACAGTAGGTGAACACTCCTTATAGTTTTCTACATGCAGATTGCAAAACCTCTTTCTGCCACTGAGACTGTCCTCTTGTGTCTTTCTCTTATGCTTTGGAGGTGGTGTTGCACTCTCCTGGCCACTGACTCCCCTCATCCCCTGTTTTTCAACCCCACCCAATTGGCTCATGTCAACACCCACTCCCTCTATGTCTTCCTCCATAGCAGAAGTGACCTGTTGAAGTGAGGCTGAAAAGTCTGCACTTAAAGGGGGACCATGCTGCTGTTGTTGCACTGACCTCCATCCCTTAGGTGGTGATGCAGGGAAGTTTCTTTTCGATAGATGGAGCTTACACGCCTTCACCACAGAGTTGAGGTGCAGGTGAGAGGCTGCCAACAGCACATCCATCACATTGGAGGCTCCCAGGGAGAGGGTGGAGGTATAAATCATGTCTAGGAGGGTGGCGAAGGCCTCGGGGGTCACTACCTCTGGATCTAGCTCTATCACACTGGGACCTCCACCTTCATCTCTGTCAGCTCCTGGTCCTCTATTCTCATCATCAGAATCATTGGAGCTCAGGAGAGCTTTAAAGTGAGAGCTGCATGCTGCCAGGATGGATCGGTGTGCCTGGAAGCTCTGGCCTCCAACCACCACCACACAGTCACAAAGCTGAGCGTGGAGGCGCTGGTGGTTGAGCTGCTTGAAAATGTGCTGAAAATGACCTGGGAAGTCCATTATAGGCGGTGTCATTTTCTATTGTTTAATCTCAAAGATATCTGTTTTGCAACTGGCAAAACAATAACACAGTGAAGGTCATTGTTACAAACCATCCAGCTGCTCAGGATCCGCGCTGCTAATCACCTCTTGTTATCCTCGTATTGGCTGTTTAGAAAGGCTCCAGGCAGAGCAACAAAGTTTCACAGCAGCCGACCTCCAGTGTGATGTGGAGGTTCATTGTCTGCTTTAGCCGGTCCTCTGGAGTATGGGCGGGCCTTGGCCAACATTAACAGGGAAGGATGCAGCGCCGATTCCGCCTTTGTTTCCAAACTCTGCCGCAGATGTGCTCCCTTTCTACTGTCGCAAGTTAAAGATATTGTCCAAAATTGTGATTTTATCCGTCGTTGATAATATGCATGATGCACACCAGCCAGTTTTGCGCCTGTTGTCGACGGCTTTATCACTTGTAGTCTCATCAATCCTTAAAATAAAATACCACCCCCAGGTGGTGATCCTGCGAAACTACAACTCAAAATTTCTATATTTTTCATTAACTTCACCATAGTTTTGTTACAAATGTTGGTTAAATTCCTGAAACTACATAAATGTAAGACAGGTTACAATTACAGGTTTTTTGGATGCTCATTTTTTACATTATCTTGACATAGTGTAAGAATCGTAAATAACACCTCTTGTAGTGAAGTAACCATATGGGCAAATGCTCATGCACATCAAATGTTCTGAGATGGGGCACTAATATAGCTTATGTCAGAACTAATATCTCTAATTAAACTGGATTTTAGAGAACTATTGTAGGTTTGTAGTGGAGACCTTGCTATCATTAATATTTGGACAAATACAGTAAGTTAGTGAGTCTATTTTTGTCTTTTTAACATTTTATAATGTAACATTTCAAAAACATAAACATTCATGCTCCAATTTACATTCAATTTATGATGCACGTTTACTTTAACGTTTAATAACGTTTTTTTTTTCAGTTCTGGTTGTACATATTTACTAAATTGGGGGTAACACTCCTAATTCCCATATTGTTTTGTGAACACGCTGCCATCTACCTGAGAGCAGTTACACACATTCAACCAACCGACTACATATTCTACATGGTTTCCTTTATTGCATGCAGACTATCAAGCAATGATGATCACAGTGTGTTTAAAAAAATAACTTTTACAACAAAGACATGGAAAAGAGAAAAAGTTGGAGACTTCTGTGCAGTGATGGACAAACACTGGTTGGGTCGTCTTCCAGAGGTTGTGATTTTGCCCCAGAGGTTGTGATTTTGCCCCAGTTGTCTTCTCATGTTGGTTGACAATGTCTCCGGTGCTGTAAACTCCCAGTGGATGGAGAAAAGATGGACAATGGCATCTTCAACTATATGCTGTCAAGTTTCTTTAGCACGTATGGAGCTGTAAATTGAGAAATACACATGACATGGGCAGAAACATTAGGATCACAACTTAATACAGTAATATCGTGCCGGGGGGTTTCTGTTTGAGCACAGTGAGATTTTATTATATTAGTTATCTTTTATAGTATCAATGTATTGATTTGCCTTTAAGTAACCTAAAATTAAAAAAACGATTAAACATAGTGCGCCAACCGCTTTTCACATGCATAGGTCGATGAAATTCTGTCATAAATACCATTGAAATTTAAGTGACAAGTCAGTATTCGTGTGTAGCTAAGTGTCAATGTCATGTGTCTGTAACGTTACTGACTGGCTCTGAGAAGCGCGACGTATATAAGGAAGTTTCGTAAAGATGAGATCACATCTTGTCGCATTTTCTTCCTCATCTCCTCCGGGTCCATTTTAGGTCCGAGTCCTTCCAGTTTGAACATTGTCGCTGTAATTTTACTGAGTGCTGCACCTCAAGCTGCCTTCGGCTTTGAAAAAGCACCGTTTCAGGGGCATGGGTGAAATGGACTAAGCCGGAAATGCGTATCAACGGAAGATACGTCAAGCGACGGCAGACACGAAGGGACAAACCGCACGAACATCACAAGCCCGCTATGATTAGTACCAAGAAATTATTTATATTTATTTGTTTCAATATTTTGTGATTTGAAGGACTATTTTGTTATTTAGACAATTTCTCAAATTTCTATAATATATGTTTCCCCAATATGTTCAGTTTTCTTCATGTTGGAGCTGTACAGTGGCGTTTTTAAATAGTCGTGCCTAATGCAGCATTGTGCGTAGTTGTTGTGCACAGTTAAGTCAAACTCTTAAGGCTAAAATACTTTATTGCGTAGGAAATAAACAGTAAAAAGTAAAAATACTAAAAATATATTTTGGATTTGGTGCATTCTCAAATTAAGAGACACTTTCCTCCTCTGACTTTCTGTTTTGTTTGATTATTTGCTTGTTTGTTATTTTGAAAAAACAAAACACATATAGGCATATGGACCACATAGTATTTTACACAATGTTCCTCTGAGACCTACTGACAATAGAAAAGCCCTTATCCATTAACCCTTATCATTCGAGCTAATATTGGAATGGAATGGAATTTTTCCTCAGCTGGTATTTCACCTTTGCTTGCGGAGTACTTGACAGGGGCATTATGGCGATCATTCAATCAAGTGATAAATTGCTTATTTGTATTTTATATTATTATTATTATTATTGCTGTTGTTGTTGTTGTCGTTTCCGTTGATGTACCTAACTGACCTTGTGTAGAGGTGGGTTCCTCCGGGCAGACAGAGGAGGAGGCAGGGAGGAGAGAGAGACGAACAGAGGGAGGGGTGGATGATTCTGAGCTCAGGGCCGAGGATTAGGCGAGAGTAGTCCCAGTAGGATGACAGCATCCAGCATATAGCCAAACCACACACACACACACCACATCACCATCGTCATCCGGCCCGGTAGGACGCCACGGATATTTTTGGGGAAGAAAAATCGTTTTCCCGCAAAATTCCCCGTATCCCTGCTTCTTTTTTACGGGGACAACCCTCCCAGAGTATCTCCTACTTAGACCACGAGGTGAGTTTTCTCTGTATTTCCCGGTGTTATTGTCTGATGAAGGAGCGACCTGCTGTGTGTCGAGGCGCCTGCACCTTGCACTCATTGCTGCCATTTGGGCTGATTTTATCAAATCGAAATTAGTAATTTAACTGATGGTCATTTAACAACCACTGTTGGCGACACCCATGTCCCTGTTTGAGGAAGGCATTGGACAGATTTAAATCCGATTAAGATTATAAAAGAAGCGACAAAAGACTGATCTTTCTTTTCTTTGTTTAGCCCGGTGGTTTGACTGACATGGCTGTGGCCACTAATCAAAGTTTGTGTTGGACCAGGGTATTAATAGGATTGGGCATATTGATTATTCATAAAGCATCCAATAGTCATAGACGCGGTCGACAGACTCGTTATTTCTCACACCCTGAATAAAATATCAGGAGATGATTATTTTACAGTAGCAGCTCGGACAGTCACGGTTTAATCATATAAATATATATATTAAACATATCCCGAGACACGTAATGCCGTGATAGTGGACATCCATGTGTCGAATGCGCAGTGAAATCACTGTCACTAGCTACAGATGGGAAATGAGCGGACTAAATCTCGACGGATCGGGGGGGGGGGATGCCAGGAGTCTGGATAGTAAAACACGCACATTATGAATGGGCGTAGGCGATAGGCAGCCACTCTGAGCTAGTCGTCTCGCCTTTTTTTCTTTGCCTTCCCGTTTGGCCAGCAGCAGGCTCGTCAAGCACTCCGTGCAGTGCCAGGAATGAAAAGCGCTGTTCTGAGGCCTTCATCGGCTGCATGGTTTAAAATGACCAGTGATTGCGATTGGACACAAGTGATCCAGCAGAATTGTATGTGTGTATCGAGGCAACACTCATGTTAATCACTATTTTGACAGCATTTCACAGCCGAACACACAGATGCACACGGGAGTGCAGCTAACGGAACGAATGCCATTTTGATCCTGTGAAGCTTATGTGAAAAACCCGTGGATGTTCAGTATTGTGCTTCCACTATTGTGTGCGCGCGCCCTGCCTGCGCTCAGCCACTGCTCCAGGCATTGTGCTGTGACTCAGGGATGTAGGCCTATGCTACAACATGTGATGAGAGTTGCTGCTCCGAGGTCACTCTGCCAGAGGAGAAACACGAGAGGCAGAACTTGCACATCAAGAAAGACTTGATGCCTGACTGCATTAGCCTCGATCTGCCCTGCTGACTGCTCCCCTGCCCCACTTACTGCAGCCAGCCTTTTTTCTTTAGTTCTGCCTTCATGCCTCCAGGGTTCACGCTATTGGTAGTCTGATATTTGTTGCTCAAGATTTTAGTGCATATTGTTGCAACTATTGGGAGGCAATGATTTATTAATATTTATGTTTCTCATGGAATTCAGTTAATTTAACTGCCTGTGGTCAGTGCATGATAACAAATGAACGATGTGCATGGATGGAGAGATTTATGTATTGGTCGATGGTATTATTGGAAATTCTGGTTGATACTGGAACAGAGTTGGGATAAACTGTATACCTGAATTTCCCCCAAACGGTCCCAGTATTACTGTCCTGCAGGAGACAAATGAGACATGACCTCATTTATATGACTGTTCCATGGTGATGGCTCAACTGACTGGCCGTGGTGCCAAAATGTAGGCTGCACTATGAATACAAAGATTAGTCAAACATTTCAATGAAAAGCATTAACCTAAAATTGGTAAGGTGTAAAATATTTCATCAACTCCCTATAACAAGGATTTTTCCTCTTCTATTTTTCAGTCTGATAACAATTTTAAAGCCTGGCTTGAGCTATATGTAAGAATTATTCCAGACCCCAGAAGCCCTTTGGAGCTGCAGGGTTACTGGGTGCACTCATCTTTAAAGATAAGACCTCTATTGGGCAGTGTTTTAAGCATCACTGAGTTAAAGGAAAGTTGCTCAGTCAGCATCAGGATAAGTAAGACAGACATTTTTCCAGACTTGCAACATCTTTCATCCACTATCATTAAAAAACCTTGCCCAAATGTCAACATCTTCCTCTCACTTTATGTGTCTTGCTGTTTTGTACAGAACCATTAGAAACATGGATGGAGATCTGTAACACAATGCAGTGCACTATTAATTTTCAAAAGACCCATTATTTAACAGGTCACTGGGGAGCTGAAGCCTCGCCAGCTCGCTCATGAAAGGGAAATGAAATGAGCAGTGCACAGTGAGACCTGTCTTCATAATGCTAATGGAATGGGATGGCAGCCTGGGTGACAGGTGATGTGATTGCGTCTATACTAGATAGGTACCGGAGAAATAAACAGACAAACTTAATCAACAGTGGCAATTAAAAGACAACTTCACGATTCATTTTTTCCATCACACAGAACAAAGACTATAACTATAAACTATAGAGTAACACAAGGATTGAAAAACTAGCAAGTCAAAAAGCTTGTTCCTTTGGCAAGAAAGGGTCAGAAAAAGGCAGGCAGTCACAAGACAAGCAAATCAGGTGAGGCAAGCTCACCAAAAAACATGCACAGGAAAGATTCAATATAAAGCAGGTATGCAGGTGGCTGGGGAATTCAGGTGGCTTTGAGAACACTGAGATAAGTGATAGTGTCAAGAGCTGCAATAACACGAGATACTAATGGAATGCAAGTGGCAAGTAAGGTGGTATAAAGCCAAAGCTAGAAAAGTAGAGCTGCAGTAGTTGGTTGATAATGTATTTAGTCAATCATTAGAACATCAATCATTAACTACTTTGATTATATATGAAGTTGGCCATGTTTGGTGTCTTAGTTTAGCTTGTTAGTGTTGCTGATGTTTCCTATTTAGCACCAAACACAAAGTACAGCTGATACTGTTGGATGAAACCAAAGTCATCCCAATTTCCTTCCTGATGGACTCTGTACAAAATCACCTTGTCTTAGAAGGGGATCATAACATAGACTGTTCTTGTGGAACATGTTCAGCACATGATCTTTTACCCTTTACATATGTCAAACTTATGACAAAGCTCAGCCCCTGAATTTGTCTGCAGCCATTTGCAACACAAAAAAATTCTTTGGAGTATTTATTGTCTGCTCGACTTGTTGTTCCTCACAGTTACATATTTGCGCTCATGAAATTTGAAGCAATCCAGCTGCTTCCCATAAACTCAAATCACTCTCACTTCACATCAACCAGATATTTACACGTGGTTATTTCTGCCAAGTGTGCTGTATTGGGACGGAGTGTTTGCTGAGGTCTGTGTCCAACTTTGTTGGCAGCGGCTGTGAGTCAAAATGAATTGTTGAGTTTCTGAAATAAACCCTGCTGTTGCTAACCTGCATCTCATGTGGTGCAGTTGTATCCGGTGTGTATTGGGTTGGAAGGGCAAGTGTGTGTTTCTGTGCATTGAAGAGATTGGAAGCAAGATGTCAATAGTTGCCAACTGGTTCTTTTTTCAAAAATAGCCGTTTCCAGTGAGTCATGATGCTTCTGGTGGAGTCTGGTTACCGAATGTGTAAGGATCGTGCTTATTATATCAAGGCCTGTGAGTTTTGTGTACGAATTTGTGTCTGTGCATGGTGGAATATCTGAGCTGAGTAAATGGCAAGAATTTATGTTTGTTGCAAGGAAGTTCATCTAACAGTTCAGCAGCTGTATTTGGCCACTTTCTCTCTTGGTTCATGTCCTAATTAAACCTCTCCAGGCGCTGTCCAGGTTGGTCTGCCCTAATGGGCTAGTTTTCTATTCAGCTGACTGCACAGAATCTGTCAGTTCAGTACCATCTCTCAACCCCTCGAGGAGAGAGGATAGTACATCTATGAACTGCGTGTGTGCTAATACCAGACAACAGGGTTGAATCAGTCTTTTGTTTGAGACAGAGAGACATTGTGTTAGAAAATGTACTTTGGGCGGGGTTAGAGAGATTGTCTTAAAGAAATGAAACACACTGAAACAGGGGTTTTAAGACAGCTTTTATTCCCTAACAGCAGTTGATAGAAATATTGTCCATGTACAGCGAAGATTGGAGAAAGGGTGAGTAGGCCTATGTGAAGGGAGGAACAGAAGGTGAATGAATGAAAGGCCAAACTGGCTACAAGGTTCGCTGATGATGACGTCTGAGCAGCTTGAGGACGTGACAGTGGAGGACAGGACTCATGATTACTAACGATTCAGCACCAGATTAGGAGCAGACTCATCACCAGCTTGCAGACACGCAGGCTCTACTGTCTGTTAATGTTGGATTTAAAACTTGGATCAAATGGAAATACTGTCACATCACTGGAAAGAGGGAGCAATCTTCATTTAATCTTCATTTAATGTGGGCAAAGATGAGGAAAAATGAAACTGCGTGAAAAATGATAACAACGCTACAGGTTGGCTTTATTGAATACATTTTTTTAACAACCATACACCAATGTCTGCTGCCCGCATGGCTTTGTTTGCTCTCAGTAGCTAGAGAAACATATTTTCCCGACTCCTCTACATTTAACTGTAGATACTTTTGTTCTTATTATTTCTTCTCCGGCACCTTTAGCCCCTCGTCTATTTGTTGCTGCCTTCTTTGAATTCTTCCCCCCTTCCTCACCCCCTCCAATATCCTGTCCTTTCTCCCTTTTCTTTGCCTTGACCCATTCTCTTTTCTCTATTCCTTCCCTTTTTCTCAGCCCCTCGGAGCCCCCCTCTCCTCCCGAGCCCCACAACCCCCATAGGTCTTTCCTGTGTTTCTCTTCTTCTGTGCTCCGCTCATCTTGTTGCCTGTGTTGGCAAAGTGGCAGAAGGAGGCGGTCAGGGGCTGAGCTAGCTGCATTAGCCCCATGCATTATTCATGTGCCCTGCAGTCTGTGTGAGTCTAGGTCTCTGCTGGCTTTTGACTGGGATATAGAGGCCTTGTGAAACAGCTCAATGTGTGGGACACAGACTGATGGAAGGCCTACACAGATGGGACTATCAAGTCTTGATTGCTGTTTCCTTGTCTCAATAAAGGCCCCAGTGAGAGAGAGAGTTTACCTCAAAGTTAAAGATTCAATTGCAAAATTTGGTGGTTTCCTTAGACAAGATCAAGAACATTGTTTTCAAAGTCTCCCTTAACTCAAGAGCCATACTTTTCACTACAAAGTCCTCAAATGTGTTTTTTTCTCCCCAAACTGGAGGCTAGGTTTAAGCCATATTTGGCCTTATGTTCATATAAAAGACTTGTTCTCTTTTATTCATTGCCAAGCTCTCTGCTTGCCTGGCTGCTTGTCTCTCTTCACCACATCAAGATTCACAGGCTGTCCTCTTTGCTTTTAGAGCTGGCCCAGTAAGAACTGTTAACTGAACTGGGCTGGATGAAATTTTAATTTAGACAACCAGGCGGAGATGGAGTGCCTCTTCTTAACATCGCCATGTGCTTTTGAGGCTGCAGAGGAGTAGAGTCAATGGGAGAGAGGAGGGAGCGAGAAAGAGAGAGCGAGAGCCTTGGGGACCAGAGGAGGGGCCTCTTGGAAAACCACAGCCACATAGCTGGTTTGAACTCACATCTGTTTTGCTTGACATACTTGTGTGTTCACTCCAAAAATGTCAACAACTGGAATATGGTTTTGTTGCTTACAAATAGGTTGAAAATCCAAAGGAGATACAGCTGATACAACTGAATCAAAGCATTTTGCACTCATCTGGATATGCATCTGGTTCATGGGTTTTGACAGGTCTCCCTGAAAGCGTTACTCTGCTCTGCACAGGTGGTCACACCAGATTGGGATTGGCCCTGATGATCACAAGGACCCCCCTCCACCTCTTTTCAGCCAATCCTGGAGGGGCCACAGAGCTGATGTCTCAGAGGGCGAGAGGGTATTTGTGTTCTGGAGTCTTGAAGAGACAAGCAACATCACGGTGAGTCATGCTTTCACAGTTATTAGATAAAATGTGGAACATTTTTAGATTAGATTAGATTAGATTCAACTTTATTGTCATTACACATGTACAAGTACAATGCAACAAAATGCAGTTTAGGTCTAACCAGAAGTTATCCTGCAAAAGCAGGATATCCAGTTTTTGCATAAATAAATAAGTTAGTATTGTACAGTATTTTGCAGATGGATATGTATATAAACAGAAATTTAAAGAAAATGGATATATACAATTTTTGCTGCTGTCTTAAAATATGATTTGAGCCTGTGACAGTGTTGAGTTTCCTGTTTCTTTCAGAATTTCATCACGTGCAATTAATGTGCAATACTTTAGTTTTATGCAGAGTTTGTAATTGTTAAAAAATGTATTAAAATGGGTTGAACCATGTATACTATCTCACATTCATGGTATATTGGCCTTTAGAAGTGCTTAACTGTGTGCTTTAGTTAAGTTATTAAGGTGAGCTGTTAGTGTAAAGAATTAAGATAAACCTTGATAGAAGCTTAGGATGTGCATGCATATAAAAAAGCATGGCTCCTGCTGGTGCCCACAGAGACTGTCATTGGAGATGGCCACCTGACTCAGCAAGGACAGTGAGGTTGAGAGAGAGAGGAAAAAGTGAGTGAGTACAGAGAAAAACAGAGAATAACAGTAGAAAAACATTACCTGACTCACCTGGCTGGATTGCAGCATCAATACACATTCACACATGCACGTTCCTAAGTCTGCTGTGATGTTATACACTGATAGTAAGAAAGTCGCACAATGTCCATCAACTGGAGCTCAACCTAAAGAAGTCTATATTCCTACTCCAAACAATTTTTTATGGCTGATTATATCTGTATATCATCTATAACTGATATGTCAGGTTTTTTTTCCTCAGTGATCACATGTCGGTGGGGATGGGAGGGGCAGGGATGTCAATAATCACTCTTGATACCAAATTTGCAAATGTACCAAGTCTCACTCATCCTTCCTCATCCACATCAATCTTCCTCAATCTGGATCAGCCGGAGGTGTTAAAGTGACATCCTGACCAGTGTGGGTCCGTGCTGAACGATGCCTTGCAATCCTCTTAAAAGACAGACCTAGACTGCATGCTTTACTTTGACTGAGTGAGGCTATTCATTGCTAGCCTTCAAACAACAATGACTTCAACCAAGATGATTTGAAAGCCTGATGTTGTGTCTCCTGATTCTTTCTAGAACAAAAAAATAAATAAATTTTGTAAAGAATGTGACTTAACCCATAGTAGTACATCTTAACATGTTCTACTGATGCAGTGCGGTGTGTATTTTTACTTTCTCACAAGTCAAAACTTAAAGTACAGTAAGTACTGGTAATTACATTGTATTGACTCAAACTACCTCATTGTTTGGACTAAGGCATGATTTAACATGTGACCGGCACATGTGGAAGATTACCAGAAAAATGTTGTGTTTCTTTTAAGATTGTCACAAAAGTCTGGCTTGCAGAAGTTTCCTCCATTTCAGAGAGCTGATCAAACTAAGCTCTCTGCATGCCAGCTGCTGGGGCCAAGCTACGGATCATTAGGTTTCAGGAGCATATTCATAATCGTTAGCCATATTGATTAGGTCTGGGTTGTTACTCTTCCCATTCCTGCCAAATCTCTCCTCACTATTCTTTGCCTCATAGGGTCAAATAGGTCAATACAGAGTATAGAAGAAGTATATTATAGAGCAGCAGCTAAACAATATCTGCAGAAACCAAGAACAGAAAATAGATACAGCTTTCAAAAACATGCTGTAATCTAACTCTACAGCATATCCCCTCCCTCTAAAATCTTAGTCATTGTGACATCTAAAACAAAAGATCAACACGTATATGTATATGTGCATGTATATGTATAATTTCTATATGTAGATCACCACTTGTACTTGAAGCTATAGAAAGTCAAGCCTGTCAAGAAATGATCCAAGCCTCTAAAAGGTCAGTGTCAGTGCATTGATTGGCTGACAGAAACAAAACACACATTACAAGAGTTTTAAGTCTTAAGATTTATTTAGCATTCAGTGCTGACATGTTTTGCCTCCCTTGGGCTTGACTGCCCTCCATCCTTTTACTATGTGGCTTGATTAAAAGGTCGGATAAGCAGAAAGTGTTCTGCTGCAGAGTTGTAGTGATAATCAAGTGAATTCTGTCATGGTAGGAAAAGCACACTTGTTGTTCAATCAGGTCATTTAGACAAACATGTGCAATGTGTTGTTCATGCTAACTAAAGTCAATCTCTGTCTCCTTTTTTTCTCTTTTCTCTTTCTTGGTCTTTGTTTACATATCTCATTATTCATCATTCTCAAGGCAAGCTACATGCTCTGCATATAAAAGCAGAGCAGATGAGATGCAAATGTATCTCTTGCACAATTCTGGCACACAATCCAAAAAGACAAACACAGAATAACTTCTAATTTTTTTTCTCCCTCTGAACCCTTTTGTTATTCCTTTGATATTTCCTGCTCTCTCCCAGGATGTCTGTTACTCATATCCTTGTCACTCTTTGTCTTTGTAGATAAATGGAGGAGAAAGAGCGATGTAGGAGCAGGTCTCCAGCTCGGAGGGCCAGTCGGGTGCAGCAGGTGGTGGGAACAATAATACGGCGCACACGTGAATCGCTAAGCAGGTACAAAATAAACAAGGGTCCAAGTTGTGGCCATAGTACAGGAGATTGTAGGGGGTAGCCTGCTTCCTTAGTTTTCTCCTACCTTCACTACTGACTTTATTCACATGTAGCCAGTGAATAAATGAGATGATAACTACTCACACCTTATTAGTGATTCAAGACTATTTCCAGTGTTATCTGAGTAAGGAATTAGAGTAGATTGTGATGTATAAAGTGATGACACCACCTCAATACTAACCACTGCATCATCAACAACAACAACAATAAACTAATATGAAAGAAAACTAAACAATCAGCTTTGGCAAAGACAGTGAAGAAAACAACAGCATCCACTTCTAGGCCTTTTGCCAGATCCTGTGGTGGGAAAGAAAAGTAAAATGTCTGGAAGGCACATACAGCATATAATTAAAATGTAGGACATACTTATAACTGGACAGTTAGTATTGGTAGCTGAGAAGATTTGTGATTTCATTGTTAGATAGAAATAACTGAAATCATTAGAAATCATAAGGAACTATATTCATAATTGTACAAGAATAAAACAGATTTCTTAACTTTATACAAACACACTCACCAGACCCCTCCCCCCTTCACAACAAACCACACATTCAGACACATAGCACATAGTTAAATACATGTGCACAACTTGACTGTCCCTCTGTCTCCCACAAACACACCCCACAGTGAACCGCAAATATGCTTTCAAGAGCCCTTCATTCCTTCATTGATTGCTAAGTGTTTCTCAGCTGCGGAGGCAGTGCAGAGTAACCCCACTGAACTCCCTGTTAGTTGTGTAGGGGAAAAAGTCTCGACATGTTATAACCAGCTGACAGAGAGGAGGCCTCAGGGAGAAATTAGTGTAAAATTTAAATGCAGCAGGTATTGATATGGTATATTCTCTGGGTGCTTTTGAAATGATGATATATATATATATATATATATATATATATATATATATATATATATATATAATGTGTGTGTGTGTGTATATATGTATGTATATATATATGTATATACACACACACACACACATACACACACACACACACACACACACACACACACACACACATATATATATATATATATATATATATATATATATATATATATATATATATATATATGCATATGTTCATGTGTGCAAGTATTATACTGGCAATTAGCTTACATAACGGACTCACAGAGTCACTAGCATGGCCGTAAACCTTCTGTATTGAGTATTGTAGAGCTGATATACTGTAATTAGTTGATTATTCAGATAGTAATTACATTTCATCCATTATGAGAGTCATTCTTAAACAAACTGATATTTATTTTTAGGTACCTTACATTTGATTTGAGTGTTCACAGCTTTTTTTCAAATGATTGTAAAGGGGCGTTTTGTTCCTTGAACATTGTTCCTTGAAAGTTGTTGGAGTACGAAAAATTGTAATAGGTATTTTAAAATTATTTTCTAGCAAAGATTTGACTTGATTTGTCAAAGAAAGTAGACAGGAGACAAATATCTCCCTCATCCCCTGAGATAACCTGTCACACCCCTGTCACCTGTTTGTCCCCCTCAGAGAGCGGTTGCTAAGTGATGGGAGATCGCAGCGCTCCAACAGTCTGTCCAATCAGAACTTTCAGGCCAAGCTGACACTGCAAATCACCAGGGACCCTGTCCTCGACAGCAGCACTGGACATGGCTTCACCCTCACCACAAATGCACCCCTGCTGGTCAGGGATGTCACCACAGGTATATGTAGTTTGTGGAGACATGATGTAGACTTTGTTTCCCGCTTCCTTTTCAAATGGCCACCTATTTTATGAAACCTGGCCACCTGTTTTATATTTTACTCACACACTTACTGAAATAATGCATTCTCTAGCCACTTACTTTGAAACCAAGCCTTTACCTTCAGTCCTCACAATGACTGGTCCAGAAAACCCCCTAAAGATACGTATACTCACGTGCGCACACACATTCGAGCTCGCACACTCACCCACAAACACAGACACACAACTCTTTATTGGCATTCAAACAGAAAGGCATGGTGCCAAAGGAGCCACAGAAAGAACACAACCAGCTGCTCATTCTTTATGAACTCAATCACTTTTTATTTAGGGAACTTTGATACAGGTTTGAGAAGGTGAGAGACAAAGAGGAAAAAAGATAGAGATGCTAATTCATGACTTTTATGTCTATCCTGTAAAATAAGCTGATAAATATCATGAGGAGGGTCCCACCCTGTCACCAGCTCTTTAATTGCTATCTGCTGCCAAACAAAGAGAGAGAGTGTGAAAGAGAGACGTGATAACTGTACACAAGGTTTTAAGAGACAAAGAAGACTCCAAAGCGGAAATAAGGCCATAGAGAGCAAATAACAAGTGCAAAAGTGTGCAGAGTCATTGAGTTATGACATCCTAGTGGTAATGAGGTGAAAGCAAGAGGAACGTGGTTTACCAGGAACAGGGAAAAAAAAGGACGAGAATCAAGTGAAGCGACTGAGTGAGAAAAACTGCAAACATCAGGATATTGGCAGAGATCGACAAGCTTGGATTGTCTGGCCAGAGAGAGAATGTTTGCAAGTGTGTAAGCGTGCCTCTGTGTGCCTCAGTGTGTGTGTGTGTGTAAAAACTTGCAGAGCAATGTGGCATGCTGTCAGTGGGTCAAAAATCAGGGACAGATGGGGCTTTGCCAGGCAGAATGGGTGTGTGAAAATATGTGTGCATGGGCGTATGTGTTCATAGACATACACTCAGTGTGTTTGTGTGTATTTGAGTTCAAAGTTGAAACTGCTGTGCCTCAGTTGTGCTCTCTTGCCTGAAGACAAATGAGTATAAATAACAGCTGGATGAGCCCCAGAAAACTGTAACCCCTCACATCCTGGACTGCTCTGCTGATCACTGTTGAGTCAGCCACGTTGAATAACAATGTGTGTCATTCTGTGTGTGTGTTTGAGTATGTGTAAGTGTCCCTCCATAGGTGTGTATATCTCCCTTTATACATACTAAGTGCAAGCCCACATGTGCAGCTGGGTTTTTGTTTTATGCAAGCACTCACAGTTTTCTCTGTGTGTCTCTGTGCGTGTGTAGGGAGTCCTGCAGATGGGATACTGTTCCCAGGAGACCAGGTACTGCAGATTAATGATACAGTGTTGGAAGATTTAAACACCGAGCAAGTGGAAAATGTCTTAAGGTGAGAATCTGTAACGTATGTACGTATATATCTAAAACCTTTGTGTGAATGGTGCAACCAGTTCCACAGCACTATCAGTCAATCTTCAGTGTGATCCATCCCGTGACTCATTACATGGTCATGGTTGTTTTCTTCATTTGATTTCCGAGAACTTGTGTGGATGAATCATGTGTAATGGTTTGTCTGAGAATTATTTAACATGTTGAGATCAGGGAAGAACTGGACAGCTGGACAACAGGAGAGAACTGATTGTGATCTTTTTTCTTCACACAGGGATATGCAGGACTGTATCAATGTGACTATCCTGCGACATATGACAGTGAGTACAAAGACATTGATGACCTCACAATGCACACATGCACACATTTAAAAAGTTTATTTATACATACAGTTAGGTCACTTTGTGTAGATGAGCATGTGAAAGCTCACATTCTCTGGATGAACTGCCTTCACACTGTTGTCAGAGTGTGATGTTTAAATGTAAATTTGTGTGTCAACTGTTTGATTAAGGCTGAGGATTTTGGTGTCTCCCAGTTTTGTTATGTGTGTCTCAGTTTATTGTCCAGCCCTCACATCTTGGTTCTGTCTGTCTGTTGTAGAATCCCAAGTCGTCCATTATGTCGGCAGAGAAGAGAGCTCGTCTGAGGAGTAATCCCGTTAAAGTGCGCTTTGCAGAAGAGGTGGTGGTCAACGGGCACACTCAGGTTTGAAAATCTTGTTCTGATAAAGAATGAAGGCTGTTGTGAGTAAATTATAATATATATATATATATATATATATATATATATATATATATATATATATATATATATATATATATATATATATATATATATATATATATATATATATATACACACACACACACACACACACACACACACACACACACTGATACCTCTCTCTCCAACAGGGAAACTCTCTTCTCTTCCTGCCCAATGTCCTAAAAGTCTATTTAGAGAATGGACAGACCAAGGCCTTCAAGTTTGACAACACCACTACTGTTAAGGTAAATACTTAAACCATTGTCAGTGCAGCTTTGCAGTGCTACTGTATATACTGCCTGTAATGAAAGGTTTAATGTTAGCCTATGAAATGTTAGAACAGCTACACTACTTGTTCACTTCGGATTAATTAGAGTTGACTGCATCATTTTTTGGTGGTTGACATTTTTGTCAATACCACTGTGCTCTTTGAATGTCGATAAGGAAAAAAACATGCATGTAGTGGCTCACTGTCAACATATTTAAAACTCATATTTGAAAAAAAAACTTGAAATCAAAAGGCCACTGGTTCACCCTGGAAATAGCGATGTAATCGAACTCTCAGATCAAATGCAAATCGGGAAAAACCAACGGATTAACAAATAATTCAGGCATGTTCTTCTTTATTACGTGTCACAGTATCAGGCTGAATGGCCAACACTAAATTTACACATATCGAGAATAGCAACGGCCCAAAATTACACATGAAAGAGCATTTCATTTATGTTTACTCCTGTAGCTGGGTTTTTTCTTACTTATTGATCAGGAGTTTGAACTTGTACTTGTTTATTGTCTTGGTTTTTGTAAGTCTTTTTCCTTTCTTTTCTACCTTTCACGTGGACAGCAGCTGTAACAAGGGAACACAATTTCCCTATGGGATCAATACAGTTGTTTGAATCTTTAATCTTGAATCTTGAATACCAGTGGAGTATAAGACAATGATATATAGAATATTTATTTTGTTATACACTCTCCACATTATTGTCCTCAGAACTGAGAGAGATGAGAAGCCCTCTCAGTTTCTAATGAACATCCCGAGACCAACATGAAGGGATCTAGTTAAAAGCCATCCTACAAACAAGTGGGTGTTTTTATTGTAATTAAAGCTCCTCAGAAATTACAGTATAATTACCCAAAGCATGACAGAGTGTGGGCAGACTGTATCTGTTGTAGGTGTTCTTAATGAAGGATAATACAAAAAATAATAATCATATTGTGTCTGGAGGAGGTAGTTATGAAACACTTGTGAGCATGTTAGTGGCCAGCAACTGAGATTCTTCTCACTCTAAAATTACTTATGGAAGTAGCTGGAGCTTGTGATTAACTTTCTAAGTCTGGTTAGTCAATTGCAGACTGATAGATGTTCTGTATTACATTTTCATAACAAGAATGGAGATAGATAGGGTCAGTAACTAACCAACAGTTCCATGAATTTTGCCATCTACATTATTACATTTAGTTTTTATTTATTTCCGCATATATTCCCAGCCAAGGGGAAAAGCGGATCAAAAGTTGACCATCAACAATCCTCAGACTGAGATTGAACATGTTTGTCTAAGGGGGTTTGAACTGTTGTTTTTTCACCATTCCAGGACATTGTTCTGACACTAAAGGATAAACTGTCCATCCGGGTCATTGAGTACTTTGCACTGGTACTAGAGCAACAGTACAGCATCACCAAACTGCTGCTGCTGCATGAAGACGAGCTCATACAGAAGGTGAAGTAAACAATGGACACACACATATACACTAATGTGCCCAGGGCTGTCATCATTTTAGCTTAATTCTGAACTTTATAATTTCATCCTGTGTTTTTATCAGGTGGTGCAGAAAAAAGACTCCCATGACTACAGGTGTCTGTTCAGGGTATGCTTCATCCCAAGAGACCCGATGGATCTGCTGCAGGATGACCCCTCAGCCTTTGAGTATCTCTTTTTACAGGTCAGAGAAACTGTCTAACCAGCACAACAGATTTCTTTCTGTGTTCATGACTGTCAATCTTAGGAACCTTGTTATGTGTAACTTCGATCAGAAGTTTCTGGTGATCTCTAAATCTGATCTGAAATAAAAAAGATTTATTACTGTGACACTTGTAAACAAAGAACTCTGAAACTATATAAACAGTATGTACGATAACTCTGGATGAAAAGACCTGAAACCCACAGATTGTGTTTGCATATTTCTGGTGTACAGTAACGCACTGGAAGTACCACTTATGTCATATTGATTTATTGCTGTCCAGGAGCCTCCTGTTGTGTTTGTTTTTGCTGCACAAATGACAGTTTGAATGTCCTACTGTTGGTTTACTTACAGCGATGTTCATTAGCTGTGTTTTTTGCAGTGTTTCTCAGTTTACGTTGAGGTATTATAATAGCCAATTTAAAATATGGTTCACTTCAGTTGTATAGTGGTTTGTTTATTGTAATGTGCATGTGTATTTGAGCTTGTATGCAATACTCTCTGTCTGTGTCTTTTCAGAGTGTTGGGGATGTGCTTCTGGAACGTTTTGCAGTAGAGATGAAGTGTAACACTGCACTTCGCCTGGCAGCATTGCACATGCACGAGAGACTAGATAGTTGTGGACAGACAAGAACGTCTATAAAAAGTATAACGTGAGTCACATGTGTTTGTTATTTTAGGGTTAGTGTTGGACCACTAGTTTGCAGCAGTCCTGCAATCACTGTAATGGGTCTGGGATGACAAAGTGCCTAATCTATTAATGTAATTGAAAATGTTTTGTGGGTGTGTATGGTCTGTGTGTGGATCACAAATGTCTTATTGTGAAGGACAAATTTTACCTCTTTCTGTCCCAGTTGCACATGTCAGAGCTATATATACACACGCATATATAAACATAGATTAATTTTCCAAAAAGCATGTCACGGACTCCGGTGATCAATTAATATTTGAGATTAAATTGCAGTCATAAATTTTTATACTTCAAGTTACACCAAGGATTAGTTACTATTAAAGGGAAATTCAGGGGCTGTAGTTGTAGGAAAAATTAATCAGCATGTCTACTCATAGGCATATGTTTGTGAGCAATCTACAAATTTCAGACTTTGTTTACAGTTAGGTAGACATACTGATTTATTCCTTGATATCACCCGAGACTCTATATTTACACCAATGTCTATGTGGCTAGTTTTTAATACACCCTACAATTCTAATTTTTGTTATATACAACTTTGAACTTGGGTTGAAATAAATGTTAGCCTCATCCTCAAAGCTTTATAATTGTATTTTACATTTACATATAGTAATTTGGCAGTTATTTGTGTAATAATCTGATAAATGGCTAAAAAAGGCAAGGCACAATTAAATTACGGGTCTCAATTTCTGAACGTGAATGTGAAGGTTTATCTGATGAATGAAAAATCTTAGCAACAGCCATCAGGTGACTGTACAACAAAATAGGAACAAAATGGAAATTGGAAATATAAATAATAATATCAATGCAGCTAACATTAGCTGCATAACACTTTTCTTTGCCCAAATCTCCCTCAAACCTTCAAATTCCGAGCCAACATTTACATTTCCTTTGGGGATATTTGTGCATATAAAGCACTACTGTTGAACTCAACTCTGTTTGAGCAGTGATCGTACTAGCAGAATTCTCAGTTATATACTTTTGTGTTGGTGTGTTTGTCATTTCTCTTTATGTGGTAATTATAGGAAGGAGTTTGGCCTGGACAGCTTCATATCTCCCACACTGTTGAGCAACATGAGGGAGAAGGACCTGAGGAAAGCCATCAGCTACCACCTCAAAAAGATCCAGTCCTTGCTAGAGCCGCGCCAGAAGGTAGATACAGACTGATGGATTAATGGAATGGAGTGCTTAGGGCGTAAAGAGATAGATAGTGACAGTTAAGTAGAGGCTTTGGAACACTTTGTAGTTGACACTTGCAGTGACTGCTAATCTCCCTGCAGTTTTAAGTGGCATATGGAGTGACAGCATGGTTGTGGGTGAAAGGGTAATTAAAAAAGGGAATAGTAGGTCTGAGGGTTATGCAATGTTTCTGGGAAAGTGCTTTGGTCAGTGAGTCAACCCTAGATTCCTGCAGATTTTTTAAATTATGTTTCTTCCTGACTGCCTCTTACTAATGTACGTTATAGGTTATATCTGCTAGTCAGGCTCGGCTTGCCTACCTCACCCAACTGGGAGAACTTATTTCATATGGGGGACGATCATACACAGCTACAATGATGGTAAGTTTTAGGAGCCTAGGGTAGCCTCTTAAGTCCATTTACTAAAGCATATACCAATTGACCAATCAAATTCAACTGATTCAAACTTACACTTGGACCCCTGTCTTTAAAAACATTAAACAGTATTTCATTCTGCTCTGTTCACATCTACTCTTAGCTTCAAGACAGAGAGGTGTTGGTCAGCCTGCTGGTTGGAGCAAAGTATGGGATGAGTCAGGTCATCAACCATAAGCTCAATGTGATCTCTACGCTGGTGGAATTCAGCAACATCAGTCGAGTGGAGCTGCTTTCAGAATCGGACAAAGTCAGCCTACTGCGCATCTCACTACACGACATGAAGGTACAGACGATTTAGGATGCATGCACAGCATGTGGTCACTGAAGCCACTAAATTTTATTATTCATTAATATGTAGGCCCTTATACAATGTCACAGATTAGAAGGTTGGACACCAAAATTGCACCAAAGCTCATGCATTAAATATATGAAGTAAATATAGGTCAAGTAATTCTCCTCACATGCAAAAACAATATACAGCCTAAGGGATTGTGACTCTCTCTCTCCGTCTTTCTCCCACTCCATTGCCATTTCTCCCTTACCCTTTGGCTTTAATCACTACCACTTTACCATATTTTCTGCAATGCCCTACTCCTCACAGCCGTTTGCCTTACTGATGGACTCTCTGGCAGCCAAAGACTTAGGGTGTCTGCTGGGGGGCTACTACAAACTCCTGGTGGATCCCAGTGTCAATGTCTTCCGTCTGGGGCGCCCAAAAGTGAGGGTGCACCGGATTCCTGCTGAAGAAGGTGTGTGTGGGAAGTTCGCCGTAATAGAGGGCGTGTGCTATGAATCCCTATCAAGTGAGCAAAAACTGTTTCACTTAAAATAATCACTTTCTGGCCTTTTGACAGAAATTTGAGAAAGTTTTTTTTTACATCACATGTTGATGTATGTCGTCAGCCAGTATGCGACCGGTTGATAAAAATGAAGTCACATTATATAATGTGACTTTATATATAAATATAAAATGTGAGCTTTATCCTGGTCTATTGTTATGCTAACTTTTTTGTGTGATGTTTGTCTGGTGTTGTCCTTGTATTTTCCCTTCCTTATTAGGTTATGTGTCTCGCTGCTGTAGTGGCTCAGATGACTCAACAGATGAGGATGACCCAATGGATTCTCAAAATTACAAATGTCCAGATCCTGCAAGTCAGGACTGGGAAGAAAGGAGGAGAGAGGAAGAAGAAAAGAGGAAAGAGGAAGAAAGAAGAGAGAGAGAGGAGCACAAAGATAAACAGGAAGTGAGAATAATAGTGACAACAGAAGGTAAACAAAATGAAAGTGAAGAGGAAGGAGGTGCTACGGGAAATGGTCTACGAAAATTTAGCATTATGGATGAGGTAATTAACCTGGAAACCAACTGGTACCACACTGATCCACGGGTCACTAGCAGCTTCTCTAGCTTGTCCAGTGGTTCCTTGAGTGCTGCATTAGAGGAAAGCAGTTCCGGAATTAAAGCTCCATCTCACCTTGATGCAGTCCATGGACAGTGCACAGGTGAGGATCTTGCAAGCTTGGATGTTCACCACCCCTACCTCCTGGAGCCAAAACACCACCAAGGGCCACTGAGGCCAACCAACCTCAATTACCGTAGCAATGACAATTCTTGTCTTTGCTTTGCTGAGCTCTCCAAGGCTGATTTCCTTCCAAGCCCCCCTGAGGCTACTAGTGATGATGATGATGATGAGGAGGAGGAGGATGAAGAGCTAGGTATGGAGGCACTAAGGCGTATTTCTAAGATTCCTAGTTCAAGAGATTTGAGAATTATTGACAGTACACCCTTTCAAAGATTACCAATTCCAAGAAAGAAAAAGATCCCTCCCAAAGTCCCACTAAGGACAAGTTCAATTCCAGGGCACAAACCAGGACAGAATGAGCAGCGCTTCTCCAAAGATGAAGATAGTCTATTCTTGACTCCTTCACCGAACCCTAAACCAGCTCTTTTGGTCAAAGAGACTGCCTCAGAGTCTGAAGATGAGTTTTTTGATGCCCAGGACAGATTTACTCCCCCAGTTCCTGATATGTCAGGTTTGTTTAAAGTATGTTTGTTGCCTGTTTGTTTGTTCTATTAGGACACTAAGACATTAAAACCATACATAAAAGCAGTAGGGAAAGATCTGTGTTAATCTGTTGATTTGTTTTTCTTTCTGTCATTTTCATTTGTCTCTGTCTTTCACAGATGCTGAGCTGGCTGACCAGCGAAATGCTAATCGTTGGACTGGAACCTGGAATGGTCTTCCAGCGATGCTGGGGAAAGAGTCAACTTCTCCTCTTGCCCATAGAGCCCATACCTCTAAAATCAAGAGTGTAGTGGATAAATCTATATGCCCAGCTGATCAAATTACCAGTCAACAGCTCAGTCCACCAAAGCCATTACCGAAACCTGAAATAAAGGTCAAACCACCATTGCCACCCAAGCCCCAGCTACCTCCCAAACCTCAGATCATTCCTCCCAAGTCCCCCCAACACCAGCGATCATATGCCCACTGCAATGGAGATGCTTCTGAGCTCCTGGAAATGGAGCCAGATACCATGGAGTTCAAATCTGTCACATCTGGGGCTGGAGGTCTGCCTCTGTCATCACCACTGATCAAAGCAGTGCGGTGTAGCAAGCAACCATTACAAATTACACCACAAACTGAGGAAAAGACAAAGCAGTATAAGGATCTTACGCATCAAAATGGAGCACATGTGGTTTCCAAAGACAAAGCATTCATTCCTGATGAAAAGGAAACTCCTCCTTGCAGTGGGATGACCATACCAACAAAAAAGTCAGTAAACCTAACCCATATTCCTCGATCTAATTCAGGTACAAAGCTAGCCGTCCCCCCTCTAGTGCTTGCCAAACCCACTTCTCCCACAAAACTCCACCCCTTGTCACTACCTGCTAGCTCTCCTGTGTCCCCTACTGATTCAAGCAAAGGGATCTTTAAAGACAGTGTAAGTCCACCAAATGGAATACATCCTTGGAGCAGCCGCAATGGCAATGCTCAGTCGGGAACCAGGAGGGTCTCTCTAAGTCACGAGAACTTGTCACCCAAAACTACAGATGCACCTCTTACCCTTACCACATCTCTTACCTCAACAAACTCTAAAGGTGTTGGGGGCCTAGAAAGTAGAGAGCCTGGAAGATCTGGATCAGGTTCAGACCTTAGGACCAGCTCTTCGAGTCTGGGGGGCAGACTCCCAGCCTCTGCCCTAAGAGGAAAAATCCAGGCTCTGCCTTGGTACATGACCCGTTCCCAGGAGATTTTGGGAACTCTGGACTATCCCTCCACTAGTTCTATTAATGGAGACACATCTGGATTTGGCTCTGGTTTGTCTGTAGCAAGTGGTTTATCAGACTTGAACAAAACCCCTGTCAAGGAAAAAGAGACAATGATCTCAAAATCAGGAGGAAAAGGGAACATATTAGAGGATGGAGCTGAAGTCGTCATAGCCACCATTAAAGAAGCCCAGGAAGTGACCTCACACATGAAAAAGGCTAATGGCGCAAATGGGTCAGAGCCTAATCTGACTTTTAAAGACAATAGTACGCTCAGCGGCATTGTTTCATCAGAGCAGCCTCAGTCACGACCCCATTCAGCAGTGGGGTTAGGTGGTGTGTCCAGTATGCAAATTGGAGGTGACTCCCCAACCTCTTCACTTGCAGACAGTACTCCTCCACAGCAGCATCGCGAAGCTTGTGGCTGTCGAACTGTTTACGCCAACTGTTTCAGTGGAGACACTGAGGATGGTGTTAGTTTTGATGAGGAGCTAACTATTTATGAGTTCTCCTGCCGCACACATCCAAAGCCTTTCCGACCTGCACCCGTCCCTTCTCCTACAACACCCTCTCCAAACCCCAATATCCTGTCACTGTTGAGAGACAACCCTCGTCCACTCTCTACTTTCTCCACAGCCTCATCTGAACTCAGTCCTCTAGTCTCACATCCAGTTTCCCCTACAAACTCAATTGGTGGACCTCTTCGTTCCCTCACTAACAAGAATTATTGTGGTCTGAAGGGAGGTTTTGCCTCTTTACGTCAAGATATAGATCAGCTTTTGCTGGTCTTAGAGAGGGGTGCATTCGATCAACCACAACATCATGTGACAACATCATCTCACGGCTCAGTGCAGGATGGCACAGATATAAAGGAAGGGCCTGACCTAAATCACAACAGAACTGAAGGCAGTACTACCCCAGCACCAGGCCCAAATTGTAATGGGCAAAACCCTGCCATTATGACAGAGGCTGAAAGAAGTTTTCTGCAAGCAGAGGCCCGAAGATTGGCATCTGGATGTCAAAGGGCCACGCGTGTAGGATGGGCTCCTGATGAAGCCTTGCGTTCTTTATCCAATAGCTTTAGTGCTTTGGTTCAGTTGTCAGCAGCTTGCCTAAGAACAACCCCCTGCTCTGGCTGTAATATCTGCCATAAAGAGTGCCTGGTTCACAAGGATGAGTGTGATGACAACCAGGAGGCCATGGAGAAACTTAAGGAAATAGTGGGTCTTTATCAGGAGTTTGTTGGTGCTGTTGAGACAGCTGGAACTGGTGCTGGAGTTGGGGGTAAGAGTGTGGGTCTCACTGGATCTGGACAGGGTCAAGGAGAGACTGATGTGGTGAGGCTACTGGCCAAACGCTGCACTGTACTCATCTCCTCTGTATTTGCACTCACACAGCTCTTCCGGACACGGACAGCAGACACC
Source organism: Channa argus (assembly GCF_033026475.1). Lineage (NCBI taxonomy): Eukaryota > Metazoa > Chordata > Actinopteri > Anabantiformes > Channidae > Channa > Channa argus. The sequence goes on from NC_090206.1 coordinate 12,990,009, forward strand.
TCAGATGCACCTGGCCACGTACCTCTCAATTTTTGACTTGTAAACTTTCAGTCTCCAGCAATCCACTGGCTACGTACATGAGCCAAGAGAAATAGGACAGAGTGATCAGTGTGTTAGCCCTGTGTTCCTGTACAGTAAGTGCCATGCACACGACAGCACATGAACATAAATCCACATTACATGTACCCACATCGAAAACACACAAAAAACCCTGAATGAAGGAAGGAAATGTCATTGCTCGGCCTCTTCTTGAAATCATATGGACTATGCATTTGTACATATGAATTTTGTAATTATCTTATATTTCTCTTATTTTATGATACAATCTGTGTATGTAAGGATTGAATACCCATGTATGTATTTATGTATTTATTTTTACAATATTTGCACCATGGTCGGTGATGTGCAGACCTCTGGTGGAAAAAAAAAACAAACTATGGATGTCACTGGAATTTTTTTCCCTCCCTTTGAGACAGTATTATATTTTCTTTTTGCTGCTTTAAAGACTTTTCCACTCCACAAGGTGTAATCTGTACACGGTCATTTTTCAAGTTTATTACTCCGGTATGTATTACTGAGAAAATACAGAAAATATTCTTTTATCACAGTGATTAATATATGCGCAGTGACTGCGCATTTTGTTTTTTAATTACGGTTACATATAAATGGGATATTAAGTACCATTACAAAGCAGGGAGAGCACTTTTGACTGTTACAGATTGCACCTTATATTGAGACACGTAACCTTGTGTAAAGTGTTTTTTTACCCCCTCCCTGGTCCTGACAGAGTCTGAATGAATGCTTCATGAAAATAATCACCCCAGCATATGCAGTTTTACAACATCGAGTTTTCGTCCAAAGGACACTACATATATATTTTCTGGGAATGTGTGGGTGGGCCCACAAGGCAAAGCAGAGGACCTTATTTATGTAGTTACCAAATGTTTTTGACTAGGCACAAAGGTGACTGTTAAACTTTGTCCTGATGTAGCAAATATCCAAAGTCTTAAAACACTGAGCCACAACTGTTCCCCACTACAGTCTCCTTTTCGCATACACCACATGACATGAGTGACTGTTGTATGCTGGGGTCAGAACTGTAGATATACGTGTATATCTCTGTGTCCTATTCTGTCCCAACCTTAGTTTATGGCTATGCAAATACAAACTCCTCATTCCTCACACACTGTACTCTTGGTTTTTGTGCTAACATTAAAAACAATAGCTGCATTATGTTTGTCTGAATCTATGGAGTGCTTTCTTTTATTGGAATGTTGACTTGTGTCTTTTCTTCCACACTAGGAGTAAAAACATACAGCAAAGTTGCATGGCATTAGCTTTACTCAGTATTAAGCCTCCTGTCTATACTGATGTCAGTGAATTGTCAATAAAATTATTGCATTGCTCGATCAGTTAGCTTATGTACAGTGTTCACAAATCAGCTCGTCTATATCACACAATGTAAGCTCATTTGAGGATTTACTTGAGCTACCTATGACAACAGGAAGGTAATTCAGCTAGGTCAGTGAGCAGTGGCTTATACAAAAATGATAAGGCAATTAGCCGAAATAAAGGCTGTTTAAGTGTTCAAATTCAGTTAGGTAACATAGATAATAAGGCCATTGTCAAAAGGTAAATATTGACAATGTGGATATGCTGAAAGAATATGGCAAGTCTCTTATGTGAGATTTCAGAGCTTCCAGTTGCTATGTAGGTAATGTCCATTACCAATGTCCATCATAGCACTAACATCAAGACATCTCAGGAGTATCTAGTGGTTCATCAGATAGGATCAGACAGTGGAGTGATCCTGTGTCACCTATTTTGTTTTTTCTTTTTGGTAAATTGTACAATAGTATTTTATTTTATGGAGAAACATTTTTCCGTACGCACGTTCAATGAAATCAATGTACCAGGAAATGTATTGTTCGGGAATAAATCACACACTGACCTTAATAATGTTGGATGTCCAAGTGTTTGGATTTGTCTAAAGGCCAGTTAACCATTAGTGATCTTCATTTTTATGTTAGTGACTTTATTTACGGTATTAGATTAAAAGACGACACATATGGAGCTGTTATTCTTGCCTAATATTAAAACCATGGAGCAAATTTTTAGAACACAGAATAAGTGTCTGAAGATAAATCTAAGTGGTCCTAAATATGATAATTAATTATGCATAAAAGTATTTTTTTATCCCAGTATATTCTTCCACAAAGTCAGAATGACAACGTATCTATGCATGTAGCACCTGTGCCTGTGTCTCTTTACATGGTTTACATGGCCATCATTTCCACTCATGTTATTAATGTAATAAATTTAAATAATGAATCTGAATTTCATGTAAGACAGATATTAGAAAGAGATTTCTTAGTGCGGGAGAAATGGTGAGAGAGCTCAGAGGCTTTAAAAATATAACAGCTCAAATGCCCCTGATGCAAAGACCCCATATCAGATTGCCCTTAATCTGATCATTATCTGCCATCTGACTTGTGACACAGTAATTTAAATAGTTCCACTTTTTACTGTTGGACAAACAGGATGAGAGTGTTGGTGTAATTTTTATGATCAAATATATAGTGTGCTTAGGGATACTTCATTATGAGTCTTTTCAGCTTGACTATAATACAACATTGTAATGGTAATACTGTTTTCGTAAAGTGATTACAAGGAATGTGTTCGATGTGCACATCTGAAAGAGGATAGGACATGTTTTTGTAAAGCATTGCTGGGCAGGACTGCCACAGAAGTTCTAGACACATAGAAGCAAAAGTACAAAAGTACATACTACTGTAATTGGAAGCTGACAAAATTATCCTTAAAAACACCCACATAGCAGATTTAAGTCACTGTCAACTTTTTCATTATAATTTCATTACTTGTGCTTTAGTGGAATTTGTAATTATAAACTGGACAATCCTGGAAGGATTGCAGGATAGTAGACTGTGGACATTCAAAATGAAAAGAATTTAAGAAAGAGGCCAAGTGGAGCATTTAAATGGTAGCCTGAGCTCCTTGTGCCACTGAACGTTACCCTTTGCCCCTGTTTTCTCTCAGCACTATTACTACTCAGTCTATCTCTGAGGGTCCAGCAGCATGCCTTTCCTCACTGGGCTGTTGTTACACCGAGGGCTGCTAGATGGTGACTGGAAGCTTAAATCTGAGCCAATTAAGTCAACAGATATTAGAGACAGAGAGGAGCACAGGCATGAGGAGACATTTTAAGAGTGTGCAAAGGGAGAAAGATACATGTACAAAATAAGTGACATTAAGTTTATAAAAAATACAAAGCCCAAATACTGAAAAGAATGCAATAATGCATAGTCAAAATAATATTATCGTTATTATTAAAGCCTGTTTCTAAAGCTGCAAAATAAACAGCAATGAAGCCTTAGACGTAAGGCAGGCATTTACTGTGGGATTACTTGTTACTTCTTCCGCTTCCCTTAAATCAAATTTTAAAAGACAAGGTCCAGGTCTGACAGGTAACACTAATTATAAATGGGCAATGCCAGTAGCACGACAAAACATTGCCGCACTTAATCATGTCTGAAAAGAGAAACCTTAAAACAACCTAACTATCTGCTAGACAGTATTTCCAAGAACATTTAAAATCACACACTAAATTTATTTTCAAAATTTTCCCTTTACTTCTGATGTCATCACCATGTACACTGAATTGATTGAGACTGAACAAAAACAAAAATTAAAGGACCATATAACACTCTTTTTGACAATAATTCTTAGGGGATGTCAATGGTCAAGTTGTTTGATTTAAGTGAAAGATATTTCCTTCACAGAAAAAGTGAACCTGGTCAGACAGACAGACTGTCTACAAAACACCACAGCACTTACAAAAAACAACAACTTTTCTTCAGTCAAAGAAAAAAAAAACCCCACTGGAGTTCATTTGGCTCCACAAAATGTATACACAAAGCAAACAAGGGCATATGAATTGGACCCTGGTACAAGTGTTGTATAGGCTTAAGTATGTGTAATGTTTTTAATACTTTGACAATAGTAAACAGTCACAATGGCAGGTGTTTTTTTTCACAGACTGTTGGACCCTTTCAGAAGTGCGGTGTCTCTGCTATCCATAAGTCATAGAAACACTCAGCGGAAGCAATTAAGATTTCTCTTATCTGAACAAACCGCCTCTTATCGCTCTATACAGGTGTTTTCCTTTAAATGCTTCTCTTTTATTTCAACTTCACTACTTCTCATATGAGCTTCAGTAGTAGCTCATAAGTGGCATTGATGATCCCCCAGGAAAGGAGTGACCGGTGGTAGTTGAGGTGGGCCCCTCTGAAGAGCATAGCTAAACTGCCACCTCTCTCTTTCCACACTGTTAGCAACACCTCCCTGCAAGGCTGAAAGGCTCCACCAACCTGAGACTGAGCCCTGGACTTTACCACATTTAACGGATAGAACATAATGCCAAGGGCAGCCCCCAGCACCCCTCCACACACAAAATCATTAACCAAGTGACCTGCCCGGCTAGTGGCTTCTGGAAGCTGCTCCTTAATGGGTCCTCTGAGTCCAAAAAAGAGCACATTGCTAGGGCTATTACGAAGAAGTATGGGTATGAGGCCACGGTAGCACTCTCTGAAACCATACTCAGTCAAAAGTGTCCGGAAGGTATGGGCTGTGTTGTTGAAGCGCCCATGGTGCCGATGGTCTTGAAGTAGAGTCTGTACTCGCTCAAACGGTGTCAAGATGGCCTCTGCAGTTCCTGCCAATGCTGCAGCAAAACTGCGTGTGACCAGCTCTGGCACACCAGTGTTATTGGCCCTTTCTAGTAAGACTCTAGAGAAGTCTTCATACAGACCAAACATGATGGCCACTGTAGTGGTCTTTTGGAGCAGTGGGGGCAGAAGGCCCCGATAAAGATTCCTCAGGCCATCCCTCTGGAGCTGCCGCACCGCCTCAGTGGCCAACACACCATGCAGCTGCTGTCGGAACAACACCTTCTGAATGGGGAAGGTAACAACGATATTGGTAAATGCCGCAATGGAGCCACAGACATAGTACTTCCCTTGAGGGCTCAGCCTGGCAGTCAGCGCTCCTGCAGGCAGAAGGGAGTGGCCTCCTTTAGTCAGAGTCTGAGGCTGAGGTGTCCGGGCTGATTCAGAGTCCATTGTGCTAGCAGCCATTAGAGGCTCGGTGTAAGACAGCCTGATCCTCCAGCATCACGGTCTTCTGTAAACTACATAACCTGAATGAAACAGAACAAATAACAGATAATCCAAGTGACTAATAATCATAATCACCGTTTTCAATTAATTTTAAGGCATCTTTGCCTTCATTTGATAGTTTAACAGTACAGGTGTGTGTATATATAAATATACACGCTGGACTGGAATGCATTATAAGAATAGGCGGTTGTAATGTTTTGGTCATCCACCTTTTCCTTATAATGCACTCCAGTACGACTCCACTACCCACTTTGACCTCAATAATAGACACTGATAAAGTTATTGTGCAACTAAATGGAATGATAAGTTTAGCTTAGTCATAGGGGAGGAGTGTACAAATACGGACACAACACGTCTTCTTTCTTCTTGATATACGTTACAAAGGACCAGGTGTCTAAGATTAACATAAAGTTTGTTAGTATGTACATTTTATAAGCATAAAAAAACTGGTGGCACATTCTGATAGGTTATGTTCAGATAAAAGCAAAGAATAAAATTGGGATGTAAATGAATTTAGAACATAAAAGGGACTTTTCTAGGATCTGTCTAAATATATAGCTATAATATATAGCTACGAGGAGATGATATTGTCATAGCTGTAGGGTCATTAGAGGTCAGTCCGTGAACCAAAATATCACACCACAAATGACACTGTTCCATGTTAATATGAGAAACTGAGCTCCCACATGTTTTAATACTGTACTTATGTACAATTACAAGGTCCTTGCATTTTCCTTGTGTATTTTGATTTTATACTACTTTTATCTTTGACTCCACTACACTTCATAAGAAAATATTGTACATTTTACTCCACTAATTTTACCCGATATATATATATATATATATATATATATATATATATATATATATATATATATATATATATATATATTTATTAACTAATGGGTATGCATATAACAATTTTAAAAACATTTACATTTCCCCCTAACACAAAAAAAAGGCATTTCCAAAAAGAAAACTCACTGTGAATGCTTCAGCAAAGCTGAAAAAAGCAGAACAGTTTTTGCTGAAATAGCTATAAGTTTTTCTTTTGCTGAAATAGTTAAAACGAAATGTTCCTTCCTTATATAGTGGTTAGGCAAAGCCAGTTATCCTTAAAAACTTCAAAGACAATTATATGTTGTCATTGATGATGTCATTGATATTTAAAAGTATTAACGTATAAAAGATATTAAAAAGCTGTATATAAGCAAGTGTCCTTTATAAGCTGAATGAAGTTTGAACAGTGTTTCTAGCTGAAAGTATGCCAAAGTAGTTAGGCATCAAATAATTTATGGAAGTCATAATAAAATTAGGATATCATTACTGTAAATGCTCCAGCATTCTATTACCTAAAAGTACATTATATTTTGTTTCACACTTGCCAACCTGTTTTCAAGTTCAATTATGATTGCAAAACTTGTACGGTACTGACAGTACTTTTTACTACAGTTTTATTTTATGGTATAGCTATTTTTATTACTTCCATGACCAAGAGTGACTTAAGTTATCTTCTCATTTTAGCTGAAAATCACATTATGATATTTATAGAAAGAAAGCAGAGATCCTAGTGTTAACAATTTTGCTCAGGTGCATTACCTTTAGCTTTAGCAACAGTTCAGTTTAATGGTTTCTCTGTGAAGAAAAAAAATCTGTGTTTTGCTATTTACATTAGATTGAGAATGAAGTCTATTTTATTCTCTACTGTCCATTAAATTATTTTAAGAGATTGTCTTTTCTGTAAAATGTGCAAAATTTATGAAAGGTTTGTTAGGTTTAGTGACTATAAGAAATTGAATTGTGTTCTAGAAAGTTTATCTGCAAAGCTACAGTGTTTTTTGTTTCCAATATAATAATGTTGTGCTCATGTTTACGTTTATATGTAAATAAAACAGATGCAACTATCATTTCTGCAGTCTTGTTAGTTCATGTGGGTAGGGCACTTATGAATGCTTTGCACCAATAAAATAAAATTGAATTTAAACTAAAGAGAAATCAGACGATTCCAATAGAAGGCAGCAAGGCTGTAGGAATAATTTTTTTCTTATCTAACGCAGATTCTTTGACGTACACGCCCTTTAAGCGCTACTTTACTAGCTTAGTTCGTCGCGTCATGCCTGTTTTCCTTTGATTGCTGTCAATCCGTTGATTGATACAGACATAAAGCCTAATCTCAGTTCACGGTGCCATCACAAGGACACGAAGCTATAGGGTTACTGTATAAATACCTTATAACACACCCACGGACAAGCATGTTGCTTAGCTCAAAAGCTAAACTAGCAATTGCTATGATGGTTAGCCAACTCAACACTGGCAGTTACTGTGTCTTCTAATAATATTGGTTAATGCTTAATATTTATCTTTAACTTAAAAGAAGGTCGGACACAGGATCAGACATAATGACTGCGTGTTACAGAAAAACACTTGGCTGCTAGCATGCTAAGTAGTTAGCATAAACAGTCAAAACGTACAAGCGCTAATAGTGCTAAAAGCGCATAGTTTGGGGGACTCCATTGACCACAATTTAACATCAAGAAAGATAAGAACGTCCTAATGTTTAGGCCACATTTACGATGGGACTGCAATATAGTCTTTACCAACCTTTGTTCTGTCCTCGGATAGGTAAAGAGCAGTTCTTGCAGAGTATATATGCCACTTCTGTAGGTCGCTTCTGCAGCGGTAGCAGCAGGTGACCCCACGACGCATCTTTGGCGCATGCGCACCACCGTAGATCTAACAAAATGGAAAGGGCTACGTCTGGCTTTACAGTGCTTTTTACAGATTTGCAGATTTGGTTAACTCAATTGCACGTTGTGAAATGATGGATAATTTAGGTTGGCAAATAACCTTTAACGTTCTATACATACAAACATATGCTAAATAAAAAGTATAGATGAACAATATTCGTTTTGTTTTGATTCGAATTTCCCACAATGCAGTGCTGCAAAGTTGGTCGTAAAGCAGGACGTAGCTTCCATTTTACGACTACGGTGTGATCTCGGATTTACGTTAGTTGTGTCGTTAAACAGAGTTTTACCCTCAGCGTAAAAAAAGCGTTAAAAAAAAATATTCGTTTTCGCGACATGTGTTGTTGATATGTGTAAATAAGATAAGTGAAAAATAAAGCACATTTTGCTGAACTATTCTAGCACCTATGTCTGTAGTAAGAAAGTCACATAGCCACCGATGAATAGTTAGCTTTATATGTTCCTAGCATGTCTGTGAGTTTTAGCTTGTTATATTTTGCACTAAACAGCTCTTTATCTTAACGTTAGCGTTGGCTACTGCTTGGACCTAAACGTATCCACGAAGAAGTACGTATGGGTTACCGTATTTATTAAATTAAAGTCCTAGTTGCGCGTGGTTTGAGATTGTCGCCTCTGGTAGCAAATGCTTGGTTAATGTAAGCAAAATGTCAGCGCAAAAAGACTGCGAGTTTTTGGTTAAACGAGCCCGGGAGCTTGTTTCTGATGATCCCTATGCGGCCAAAGCTTGGCTCATCACTGCCAGAACCCTTTATCCTGCAGACTTCAACATACAGGTAACATAGAACGTCAATTATATTACAAGTTAATAACGGGGGTTTCCTGTTTCCTGTAGTTAACCATGTCAAGCATCAATTCATGTTTGGAATTCGACTATTGTTCTGACAAACATTGATAAAATATGTTTTGCATGTTTTGACAGTATGAAATGTACATCATTGAACGCAATGCAGAAAGGACATCTTCTGCAGGCAGACTACTCTATGACATGTAAGTTAAAGCATACTATATCTCCAAATGCGGCAACGGTTAGGCTTTGCTTTTACAGAAGAAATAATCTAACCAATTAATATAATAATCTTTTGCTTAATTGAATATAAAAATAATTGGTGTTATTCGTCCTAATCTATACAGTACTTGAGTTAATATTAGGTACTGTGTGCTGAGCCTGTGCTAACAATTTTCGATTTGTCCATTTCTTAGTTTTACAAACTTTTCTGAGCAGCCCATTGTTTGGCGGGAGATCAGTGTCATCACGGCAGCCCTGCGCAGTGACTCTCAAGAAAAGCACGCACAGTTTCTACGAGGTAAGAGGTGTTTTACAGACTTATTAATATACACACTGGCAAAAAAAGTTTAGAAACAAGTACACACTTATGTATTTTTATTATCTTTGTTTAATTCATTCAAATTGTTGTAAATAGATTAAGAAACAAACACAAACAATGAACAATTCATTTTTAAGCAGATTTGTGCATAGAATAATGGTCAAAACAAAATTGCATGGTAAATATTACTTTTAATGTATGAAAAAACTGCTCTCTGCACCAGTCGATATTTGCAAATATTCAGGTGTAATTTCCTTCCAGGCCTTTTGTAATATTTTCCAAACGTCTGCTGTGGTGGTTGGACATTGTTCCTAAAGTCGAGTTTGATGGGTTTCAGATCTGATGACTGAGCTGGTCACAGTATTCCACTAGCTATTTTCTTCTCCAGATATTTATTACACAACTGGGAAAAAATGCTTCCGGTCACTATCATGCTGCAAATGTAGGTATACTAAATTAGTTGATTTCCAGAGAAAATGTCATGCCCTATTATTGTGTAGCATTATGTATTATATATGTATATAATGCTGATTGAGGATGCCTTATGCACAAGGCAGATCTCTCACTCTTCCATTGTCAAATTATCCCCAAATTATCACGTTTCCACCTCGATGCTTCACTGAAGATGTTTGGCAGACATCTGTTATCTTTTTTTTAAGATGAATGTTAGTTTGTCATCATTGAGCCCATAAACATATTGCACATTCATTTTACAATAAAATTCTCTCTCTGCATTTAACCCATCCCCCTTGGGGGAGCAGTGACTGCCCAGGGAGCTGAGTGTCTCACTCAGGGACACACCTGGTGGGTAGGCTGGGATCCTGCAGATTTCTGCATCCCATCTTGCTGCTCTACCCTGCTGCTCTACCCATTGAGCTACCAGGCTGCTCTGTGTCTGACATGTGTTATTTACTTAGATCTAAACACCTGCAACATTGACTGATCACTTCCCAATGATTTTGTTTCATCATCTAAACTCTACTCTTTGTGTATCTTGGCCCACTACCACCTTTCATTAAGATTTGCCAACCTTAGTAGGGTTTTTTTTCTTAGAAACTCTGCCCATAAGGACAGTTGACCTGAGTCTGCTACACATCATGTCTTGGCATACTGGGTTCTTTCTTGTTTTAATTAAGAATTTTTATTTCAAATCACTCATCTACCCACCTTCACCTCCGCCATCTACCTCTCTCACTGCTGAGGACTTTGCCGACTTCTTTACCAACAAGATGGCAGCCATCAGCTCACCAGCTCACCAGATGATGACATCCATCTAACTTCTTCCAACACTGCATTGCTCTCATCATTTTGCAATTCTGACTGAGGATGACGTATCCACCCTTCTCCTCTCTAACCATCCGACCACCTGCTCTCTGGATCCAATCCCTTCCACTCTTCTTCAGGCAGCTGCTCCTGCTCTAATGCCAGCTATTACACAAGTCATCAACACATCTCTCAAAACAGGGACTTTTCCAACCTCTTTCAAGCAGGCCCATATTTCCCCACTGTTCAAGAAGCCTTCTCTTGATCCCTCTGTAGTGGAGAACTACCGACCTGTCTCCCTCCTTCCTTTTCTGGCCAAGACAATGGAATGAGCAGTCTTCAACCAACTCTCAGACTTTCTTTCCAAGAACAACTTTCTTGATGTCAACCAGTCTGGCTTCAAGAGGGGTCACTCCACAGATGCGGCACTCCTGACTGTTGTGGAATATCTTCGAGCTGCAAAAGCCACAGGACAGGACGACTCCGGACAACTCCACTGTCTCATCACGCATCTCTGCCTGTCTCTCAGACATCTCAGCCTGGATGAGTGAGAGACATCTTCAACTCAACCTCTCCAAGACCGAAGTCCTTGTTTTGTTAACCAGACCTTAGACACAACACAACATCAGCATCAACATTGGATCTACAGTGATTGTCCCCACTAAATCGGCCAAATATCTGGGAGTGGTCATCGACGACCAACTGAGGTTTAAGGGCCACATCTCCTCAGTCTCTAGGGCGTGCAGATTCGCAGTCTCTTTTTGCTGCCTTGTACCTCACTTGTAAGTCGCTTTGGATAAAAGCGTCTGCTAAATGACTAAATGTAAATGTAAATGTATTCAGGAGCAGTGAGTGCTCTGCTTTTAAAGGAGGACACTCCAAAGTACTTGTCTTCTTGGTCAGATGTGTGCTTGAACCTTCCTCTGTGTTTTTCTGTCCTGATTGAAGCCAGTTGCTGCATATCTCTGAAGATTATAGTGTACATGTTAAATCTCATAGAGAATAACCTTCCTTTCTCAAGAGTTCTAATTTACACTAAGAATGCCAGGTCACTCCTCTTATAGAGGAAAAGCCAAATATGAATTTATATTATTGGTCTACTGGACATGAACTTTTTTAAGATGGATTAATCCCTGGGATGGACATACATCCACACTTGAATTTTTAGAAAAACAGATAATTGCAAAGCCTTCACGCTTAACATCGATTTTTTTTTTTTAGCAAATAGTAGTTGTTTTGTAAAAGGTAACCTTCAAAATTTTAAATGGTTTACATTTTGAATAAAGTGTTGCAGATGAATGATAAATGTGTTTTTTTCATTAGTTTAAATTTAAATGTAAACATACAATAATGTTTTGGTTGTCAGACGTGTTCTTGCTAGTGTACAGGACATGTATACATGGTCTGTATATAAATGGTATCATGACATCGATGGAAATTTGAAGACATTTTGATCTTTTATGTGTGTGATTGTCTCTCCCAGGGCTTTTTGAAACATTGCCGAGTCATGTGCAGTGTGACATGCTGTTGAAAGTCACAGAGCAGTGTTTCAATACTTTAGAGAAGGCAGAGATGCTGTTGCTTCTTCTAAAGCGCTTTCCAGAGTCTGTGGTTCAACATGGGGTATTTCAACCTTACTCTTTGTATTTTGCTTTAAAATAAATAGCATTTAAACAGTAGATGGTAACTATTGGCTGTTATAATTATGGTATTTTCTTTTTTATAGGTCAATCTAGGAGAGACATTGTTGGAAGCAGAGGCATCAGAGAATGTGGAGACCCCTGTCAACTGCTTCAGAAAACTTTTTGGTCAGTGAAACATTTTTGTTTAATTCTGTTTGCTTGCATAGGAAACAAAACTCACTATATTCAAAATTTTCACTTTTACAGTGTGTGATGTCCTTCCTTTGGTCATGAACAACATGGACATGCGCCTCCCTGCCAACCTGATGCAGAAGTACATGCTGAAAGCGGCTGAATTCTTCATTGGTTATGTTAGCCGGGGACACTCACCTGTTGTACAGATACAAGGTAAATCTTCATTTAGGCGAAGTTATTTCCCGTTGTCACGTTGGTATGTCACCTGTGTGATCACATTTCATTTCTGAATTTCCTGTTCTACACTGAAATTTTGTACTGTTGTCTTATTTTTTCTATCTCAGCTTCTCAAGACACTGGTTCTCTAAAATCTCCCAGTGTGTCCCGTGGCTCCCAGCGTTATGTGATTGATGGCCTGTCGGAGAAGTCTTCAGTTGTAGCAGAACCTTGGGAGAGGCTGTTAGATATTCTCACTGTAGTTGGAGCTCGCTGCGAGTGGCAGGGGGACAAGGGTCAAAGGTAGTCTATTAATCTGCCTTTCAGTCAGCTTCTAATGTTTTTAAAGCTTGTTCTGAATTCAACTGACTCATGCAATACTTTTTAGTTTTTTATTATTTATTAGATAGACCTATTTATCTATTAGGTCCAATAATTCTAATATACATATATTCTAATTCTAATATATTTTTGACAGTGATAATGTTCAGTTCTGGGAGGTGTTCAACATTTTGGAATCTATAGTTGTGTGCTCTTGAATTACACTGTGTAAATAGTCTGCTATCAACAAAGAGAGAAACCACAGAAAAGATTGTAATTTTAATTTTTGCAAGACAATATATTGTTTCAGTATAATGGATGCAAACCAAAAAATACATAGTAGTGTAGGAGAACTAGAAAAGCTGCAAGTATATACATGTATATATTAAATAATACTGTATAACACAACATAGTGTCAAAAACAGAATCTTAATATTAAACATTACAAATTAATTATAATACAATAAATAAGTAGCTTAACTAGTTCACTGAAATGTATTATTTGTGTAATAGTTACTTTTAACATTTTAAAAGTTTGTATGTGTGTGTGGGGGTGACTAGGAGTTATGTGGACATGCTGCAGAGAGTGAAGGAGTTGTGTCGCTACCTGCCTGGTCTGGAAGGAGACACAAGATCCCGCTGCTGCAGTCAAGTTGTCATCTGTGCTACGCTCGTTCTCTTCCGCAGTGCCTTTTACTATGTCTCAGCTATACAGCCTGCACTGTTCCAGGGTCAGCTTCTAAAGTTGCAAGCACACATAAGTCTCAGTTTATTTCCTGAGCTAATTTTTTAGGATCTACATTGCTGTTTTGTTAGAACGATCGTGTTCATTTTATTGCAGGTATGACTGGTTTGAGTTCAGGGCCTTGGATCCTTGTGGAGGATTTGAGCATGGTTTACAGTGATGTGAAGACGGAGAGAGGAGCAGAGAAACACTCACATAAGAAACGCAAACTGGCTGATGGAAGAGAGAAGACTATGGTGAGGAGAGATCACTGATCACTTAAATGTTTCGGTATTTTTCATGTAATAGGCATAAACAATTGACAGACTTTGATTTTACTTTAACACGCTTCTTGTTCTGTAATAGCTTGTAGTAGACTATTATAGCATGCTTCCATTGCGTTTGCTATTTGATTACTTTACATCCACTACTATCATTGTAGAGCTCTGATGATGAGGAATGTTTGGGGAAAGGCCGTGGTCGGCATATTTTAGTGAACAAGACTGAGATGCCCAGCTGGTCAGAGACTCTGGAGAGTTTTCGTACAGCGAGGGAAAGCTGGGATCTCCTCCACTCCCATGACAGCCTGGAAACGGGTAAGCCTTCTGATGTTCGTTAGTGATTAGTAGGGAACTTTTACAATTTTTTTATAAACGAGCACTGGTAGATTTTTGATTGTACATGTGGACTCTTTTTCAATAACTTGTTACCAGATGTTTGACATAACAAGATGAAAAATCCCTAACTAAAAAATAAGATCAAATGCCAAATAAATACAACCTGCTAAACAGAAGCGTTTAATTGAAACTTATCTGATAAAAGCAACATTGAAAAGAGTGATTTCTGTGATTAAGATGATGCACTATGCAATCCACATCTGCCACTGACAGATCGGACTGTATGTATGACTGTATGATATTTTTATTTATTTATTCTGGCACTTGAGCAACTAGTATGTGTAGCTTTTTGGGTGCATGTGTAATTTTGGTGCTTGGATTTGTTTTCAGATACAGCTGGAGCTTGTCTGTGCATATAGTTCGGGCATTCTCATCTTACAACATCCTCTCATAGCAATTTTCCAATGAATGTCATATAAATTATTAAAGGAACATGTGAAACTATAAACAAAAATGAGAATTGTTGTGTTCTGGGAAATTACAAAGTTCATTATTATATTGCATAAAGTGCAATATAAAATTCCCAGTGAATGCTCCTAGTGTTACTGAGCAAAAAACCAGCGGCTCCGCTACACCTTACTGACCACCTTGGGAGAATTTAGGCAGAAGTGAGTTTAAGATATCGAAATTAAAATATTTACATTTCAACGTTGCATTTTGACAGAATTCAAGAAGATCTGTGCCCAATGGAAGACAGACAGCTGGCTGTGGTTCAGAATATTCCTCACTGACATGATCATATACCAGGCAAGGAGGAGTTATAACTTTTTTCTGTTTGGCAAGACAAGTGCTGATTAAAAACACAACAACAATCATTCATATAATTGGCAGATATATATGAATTCAAATTTATTTCTTTACATGTGCCTGTGCACACGCACATGACTCTAGGGACAGTACCGTAAGGCCCTCTCCAGCCTGCACCAGATGGCTGCAGTGCAGCAACCTCAGCCTGAGCAGCAGAGCCCCTCAGGTCAGACCAGTCTGGAGCACAACAGGGCACTTATACAGCAAGCCTCCTGCCACTATGCACTGGGAGAATACAGGGTAAACACACACACACACACACACAAGCACCTAAAATGAGCCTACAAACAAAACAAGCATGGTGAAAGCCTGAACCAAAAGACAAGATGTCAATCCAAACTGTTGGCGAGGAGAGTTTCAGTGAATGTTATAATATGAACTGCAGATCCTGCTGTGAAAGAAATACTTCATTTAAATTATATATTTTTGCCTTCATTATTGGTTTATTAATTTAAGTATTTTGTATATGTCCAGCCCTATTATTTTTGATCATCCATTGTTTTTACTTAAGGCGCTAAAGTCTGTGTGTTGTTGTTGTACGTGTCTGGAAAAAATGCATATGGCCCACTGCTACTTTACAGAAAACTAGTGCTCTGTTGGGCATTCCCCCAAAATAAAACTATAACACTAATTGCTATTAAAGCGGAAGACAATCTTGGAGATACACTTCATGTGTTCATTACAATATATTACTGTCTTTGTTTAATGAACATGTCCATTGAAGTGCTGTTTCAATACCTTTGACCCTTCTGTCTTTATTACTTATTTAATAGGTATAGTTCATATATTTAATATATTTAGATTATGTATAAATCTACCAGCTGCACAAATATAATAAATTTGCATTGAGTGATTTGACAAAGGTTCATGTCCAAAGAGACTTACAAGTGAGGTTCAAAGCAAGCAATTAATTTAAGTCAAGGAGAAGACAATAAAGCAAAGTGCCATGAGTAGAAATGTCAGTTTCATCTGACATAATTTTTTCTTTACGATTTTAGGTGCACAGGATGTTGCGGAGGAGTTAGGACTTCAATAGCTTTTTGAATATTGGGAGAGAACCCACTGAACATGCAGAATTTGGTAGTTTGTTCCAATATTCTGGAACCACCGAGCTAAAGAGCATTGTTAGGGTCGTTTGCTGTGTGGTGTAGGGACCACCATATACCGTTTGTTGTCTGAAGGTGTTTTTAGACTAGAACAATTACATCTGTACAACATGGTCAATACAGAAAAGTAAAAAACCACTAGACAAATCAAACAATCTGATTGGATAAAAATGTCTACAAAATATAGACAAATCTGTCTATCAACATAATATTTAATGCATATTCACCTAATAATAATATTCCTTAATCATCATAAGTAATGAGATTGGTCAAGGAGTGTATAAAAGAAATTTAGAATCAAATCATCAAAATTATATACAGTAATCACAAAAGTTTGCATTATGAAGTCCATCCATTTATCTGTACAAGCCTCTCCTGTACAGGGTCGCAGGGGGCTGGAGCTGTCATTGGGCCAGACTCAGGGTAAATCCTAGACAAATGGCCAGGACAAACATTCACACTTACATGCAATTTAGAGTCAGTTATTTATTTTTGTAGCTTTTTAGTGGTAGGAGGCTTTACTTTAAAATATTCTGAAATTTCTCCTGATTCAGTTCTTATCTATTCAATTCAATTCAATTCAACTTTATTTACAAAGCGCCAATTCACAACAAAGTCATCTCAGGGCACTTTACAGAATAAAGTCAAGATTATAAAGATATATAAAGAGAACCCAACAATTCCCCCTGGAGCAAGCCATAGGCAACAGTGGAGAGGAAAAACTCCCTTTAACGGAAGAAACCTCCAGCAGAACCAGGCTCAGGGTGGACGGCCATCTGCTTCGACCGGTTGGGGTGAGTGGAAAGGGGAGAGAGAAAAGAACAGAGCAACAAAAGCAACAACAAAACATCGGGCAGATTGGTAGGATCAGTAGCTTCACGCTGGAAGACACACAGCTTCAAAGCCGGGGGACACCTGCAGAAAGGGACAGAGAGAGGGGGACAGAGGAGGACAAAGACAACTACGGGAGAGAACACACAGAGTTAATGACAAACAGTGGTGACAATTGCTGGATGAGAGGAGAGGAGAGATGGTCAAGAGGAGGAAAGGAGCTCAGTGCATTGGGGGGTGGGTCCCCCAGCAGTCTAAGCCTATGGCAGCATAACTATAACTAACTATATGCTTTATTAAAAAGGAAGGTTTTAAGCCTAGACTTAAAAGTAGAGAGGGTGTATCTCCAACTTTATGCAAAGCTCCAGTGCCTGATGCAGCCCTACACTGCCAAAACATGGATGACCTCCACCATGTTTGACTGGGGGAATGGTGATTGTAGGCTTTCTCTGACTATGAAGGTTTACCAATTTCATTATGATATCTTGTAAAAGCTGTTTTGCTGATCCCATAGTTGCTCTCTTGAAACTGCTTGAGACTGCGACTGGAGGTCTACCCACCTAAATATGAAGTGCAAGCCCAATGTAACACAACTGAATGCCACTTTTCTGGCATTTCCTCATAATTTTCAATATTTTACTTTTTTAATTCAGTCCTTTTGCCTTTTCAATGTAAGGGGATGCAATGTTTTTCACTTAGAAAAACAGATTTTGTCCTGTATGTTTTCTTCAGATGGCCTGTGAAAAGCTGCTTGATGTTGTCAGTGGGCTAGTACCCCCAAACCAAGAACCAACAAAAACCCCAGAGGATCAGGTTAGAGTCAAAACCAAAATGAGAAAAGGTAAACATATCCTGCTTTTCTGAAACCACCTTCAAAGAGAGGTGCAATTTCATCTATAATTTCATCAAAACATCGTAAACTTCCTCTTCTTTTGCCATAACTAGGCAATGACCTGAGATTGCTTCCCTGCAACAGCAAATCTGTGTTACCCTTCTGTCTTCAACTGATGCTGGCCTGCTTTAAGGTGCTTGCTTATATAATCTTATTATATCTATATAAAATATAATCTTGGAGATGCAGTCTAGGATTTTTTTGTTATTAGATTGTGATAAGACATTCATTATATTCATATGGATTTGTTAAGACAATGTAGAAAAAATATTTTTTTTCTTTTCTCATTTTGTTCAATCAGCTTCGTGCCTTCACAGACAATCGTGATGACTTGTCTCTCGGTCATGTGGTGGTTCTCCTGCAGTATGACTGGCCGCAAGGCGAACAGCTGTTTTTAAAGGCAGTGGATAAAATCAGTCAGCAAGGCAGTTTCCAGTATGAAAATTTCTTCAACTATGTAACCAGTATCCTTTGTCACTCAAACAGCCACAGTAGAGCCTGGCAAAAATGTATTGCATACATTGTATACAGACTAATTAATTTGTAAATAGCTTGTGTTCTTTGTCTTGGATGGTAGTTTCCTTAAGCTCATAATTTTCCACAGACATTGACATGCTTGAGGAGTTTGCATACCTGCGAACTCCAGAAGGAGGAAGGATTCAGTTGGAGCTGCTTCCCAATCAGGGAATGCTGATCAAGTAAGCACCTCACATTCAGAAATGTTTCAGTTGGCATCATGACTCTGCACACTCCCTTTCTGTTGGTGTTATTAATTAATGATATAAGTAGACAAGGCCTCTGGGGAAATATTTACTTTGAATTAAGAATGCTATTTAAGGAGCGGGCATTATAAAGAGAAGGGGTTTACTGTTAAAAAGGTACAATCAGACCTCTCATTCATGCTGTAGTTAAATTAAGACACTTGAATGCACCCTCACTGACTGAGAGTTGTTGAATGTTGCTGTCCCTCAGGAACCCTAGTCCCTCCCTGGGGTTGGAGTTAAATACCCTTCTGCTACAAGGGGTGCAGACGATGGACAGGTACCCCAGGCCCCTGCTCCCTCAGTCCCCATTCCTTCCCCATACCGGTCACATTTCCTTCATTCCCAAATGTCAAGGCTTGTCATCCCCCCAGTTTTGATTTTAGCCTGTCATTTTACATCAAGATTTAGTCGTTATTTGATTTACTATTGGCGTTTATTAATTTGAGCCATTGCTCGTCTTTCTGTGGTCATCACTTGTTGTTGTTGTTGTTGTTGTTATTTGGGGATAAAGTTATACTTCTTGTAAATCAGCTTAGTTCTTTGCCTTTTCATAACACTTGATCACATTTCATTTGTGGACATGTTTTATGTGGTTGTGATGTATTGTAAAGAACATTTGTTGCCTAATCTTGACCAGCTGATTTATATGTGTAAGGAAAATGTAACATGCTGTTTCCATGACTTTGTCTTTAGTCCATAAGTCATATTATGTTTGTGACAAGTGAGCTTATAGTATATGTCTGAACATGTATATGTTTGTTTTTATGTTTTTATTTATTTTATTTTTACCATGAATATCTTGTGTTTATTTTTTTATTCTTTTATTTTTCAGACACCACACAGTGACTCGAGGAATTACAAAAGGAGTGAAAGAGGATTTCCGTCTAGCTATGGAAAGACAGGTGTCAAGGTGTGGGGAAAATTTGCTCAGCGTTCTTCACCGTTTCTGCATCAATGAGAAAATTATTATCATCCAATCTCTTCCTTGACATCTGGCGAGTGACTTTTGAACCTTTGCATAGTTTGTATTTCATGAAATGTTTGAAATGCAGATGGATGGACTTTTGCTGCCTCTCAACACAGGACACATAATTTCTAGCTCTGTCTTCATCATAATTAAACGAAAAACATAATAAGTCTTCTTGCCTTTAAAAATAATCGTCTTTTTAGAGGAATGGAAAAAATACTTGCTTTGTATATATACATTGTTTATGCAGGTTTGCGTGTGTGTGTGTGTGGGGGGGGGTGGTCATCTTTACTGTTTAACCATATTTGAATTGGTTTAATCATATTGTAATACTTTTTGATAGTCACAAAAAAACAAAGTCCATTTTAGATATTCGAAAATGTTTATTTGTTTTTGTTTCTACCATTTAAATACCACGTAAAAGATATTAAGAGACTTAGGTATATCTTGTAAGGCTATAAGTACAGAATTAGTACTGTCAGTCAATCTTCAGCTCATAGTACAAAATTAAATCTAAATTTGGTTGAAGAAGGTATGCTTTGATTTATTTATTGTTTTTATTTACTTTTTAAAAGAACACTAGAAAATGTTGCTGTCTTTCCAAAACACCTACATGTGTTTCCTCCTACTTTGTTCCCTCTAGCAATTGCTAACCAGTTTACTTCACTCTCCCTCCATAGTCACTTCTGGTTCTATGACTGGTGCATTTGGCAGGTCTGCCTGCAAGGCAGCTCTGAGGTTAGCCCAGAATAACCTGTGCTTTGCTCTGTCCTGTGGCCACTCCAAATAGGTGTGCCGTCCCATCATGGACTTGAGCTGATAGTACTTGGATGGGATCAGGTATTGAGGCAGAGGCTCAAGTAGCACCAGCACAACACTTTCTGAATCCATATAAAGGCGTTGGTGGCTGGCAAAGTACAGCTCATAATGGCACCATTCACTCTGGACAAAGTGTGCAGAAAGCACAAACAATGAGCGTCTGCTTTTCTCCACACAGTTTATGATGTTTTCAATAATTGTCTTTCCCGGAACAAAGTTCTTTTGATGTTGGCAGATTCTTAGTCCTCCTGCAGGGCCTTCAAGGTTGGGAAGCAGGGTGTTGTGCACCCAGTCTGCATCATGCTGACTGTAAGACACAAAAGCATGGAATTCAATACCCACCAGATCTTCTGGTCGAAGTCGGCGTATTCTGGCACGATGCTTGGCTCTGGTCCACTGCCAGATCATGCGTATGTACCAGGGAACTTCCAGATGATGGCACAGCATCACAACTGCAATAATTACTACAACTGTTGGGCACAAAATGGTTGCTGCTAGAAGGCCGTTATTACAGGAGACATCGGAGATCCAGATACTTTTTACAGTAGAATCTCTAAAAACCTCTGGATAGGCGCAGTAATAGTTCAATGGCCAGTTCAGCAATTCAGTTCCTGTATGACTTTCCTTCTTTTCAGAATTGATTCCGAAACGTATAAATCCCTTAAGAGAGCAGATGCATGTGAAGGGGTTGTGACTGACATCCAGGGTCTTCAATTTAGGGCAGCTTTGTAACTTGTTTACAGATGGGGCATGAATGGAATTTGACTTGAGCAGAAGCTCCTGCAGTATAGGGAAACTGTCACATACGGGTAGGTCTCGCAGCCTGTTGGCATTTAGATTCAGAGATAAAAGGTTTTCCAGTTTCAAGACATTTGATGGTACCACAGAAATTTGGTTGTTCTGGAGGTCCAGAGTCTCTATTCCTTTTGGTAGACATTTAAAAAGTGAGTCTCTCAGGCCATTAGAAGACAGATTCATATTGGTGATGTTTGGGGGCCAAGTGCACTCTACCACATCATCATAAATCAGGGAGTTGAGGCTGAGGTCCAGATGTTGCAGGGATGTCATGTATTGCATACGTTTGCTCAGCAACTGAAGACTTTTAAGATTGTTGCCAACCAGTATCAGTGTCCTCACATTACCCAAATTTTCACATTCAAAAGTTTTTTGACCCTCCACTGTAGAGAAGATTGAGTCAAATAAAGCACAATAAGAAAAGTCCAGCTGGAGGATTGGACTCTGTGACCGGGGGCATGTCATGTGTATGATTGAAGTTTCCGTAATTCCAAAACTCTCCACTGGCATGTTAATAAAATAATTGTATACAGCCTCCTGTGAAAATAAGAAGGACTTTACCACTACTCTCCTGGCTTTGAAGGACTTCATTTTAGATGTATGAGTCACATTTGTCTCTTCATAAGGTAAACTGTAGAGGCTTACATCAGACGCACTCAAATGGGTAATAGATGTAGAAAGAACTGTATTTATGTAGTTGGTTAAGTCCTTCCATTTGATTGATATGTTGGTCAGATAAAGATGGGAAGTGCAGATTTTTAATGTCTGCAACTGCTCACTTAGGGCCCTATAGCCGTCTTTTACATTCATTAACTCCACTTTATCAAACAATGATAGAGCATCAGCAGTAAGATAATAGTTTATTTGTTTACTAGTGAGGACTATCTGAAGCCTCTGAACCTGAACATCTATCAGGCTGCCAGCTTCATAACCCAGTTCATCTTCCAGGCAGAGGGTCAGTGTATGTAGTTTCACTTGGGCAATTTTCTTGAAATCACCAACACTGATGTTTTTTGCGCAGAGAGCTAATTGCTCCAGATTTACCAGGAAGCTGAACTCGCTCCCCAGTGTCATGGTGAGAAAATTGTTATAGGCCAGGTTTAGCACTAAAAGCTTCCCTATGTGTAGCAGATATTGCTGACTTGACAGGTTCTTCAGTACGTTGTGTGACAGGTCCAGATTCTTCAGCAATGGCGTGTTGAGGAATGTATCTGGATGGATCTCCTCTAAACTATTCCATGAAACATTCAGGAACCTCAGGAGAGTGGTGTTTTCAAAGTCTCCTTGGTGAAGATATTTTATGTTGTTGCATGAAAGGTCTAAAAACTCAACTTTCTGTGGTAGGTCTCTTGGGACAGAAGAGAGATTTCTATTTGAGCGATCTACGATGCTGTCAGGGGAAGAAGCACTCAGTCCTGCCAACATGGCTACTGCCCAGAGGGCAGCATTCACGGCCTTCATTGTTTGCCTGAATGAAAGTAAGAAAACAACTGTTAGGCCATTATTAATCTTACAGACAATTTGTTGTATGTTAGTTATTTATTCGTACTTGATCAAAAATGTTTAATATTTTAAAATTAACATTATGTCTGATCAGAGATAATTATTTTAAAATATTAAACATTTTTATCCATAATATCACTATTTGTATAATATGTGCCTGTATTTCTAACATTATGTCTGATCAGAGGTAATTATTATGGATAGCATTGTCTTTAAATTTTTGGTTTTCATAATTTTTAACATGCCATGCAAAAGCATTTTGAAATCAATATATGTATGAATTTGGGTGCAAAGGTTTGCATCCCCCTATTTAGAAATGTCAAATATAATCATTTTCAACATATTTATTGCACATCGATGTAGTACAAAAAATTCATAATCAGAAGTTAAAGTTAATGTTCAATTAATTTATCAAAGGAGATGACATTGAATTGGCATATAAGAAGATGCAGATTTAACCTTAAACTTAAAACAATAATGCACATTCAGCTAGCACAAATGTTCATCATCAGAAGAAACAAAAATGGTCACGAGTGTATTAAACAAATTTACAATAAATTATTACATTAATGCGAAAGTTTGCATAAATTAAAATTTACTTTAATTTCTGATGATGGAACAGCTGAATGTGCATTAAATAGTGTTGATGTCTAAAACAAATTCTTACCCTCTGTATTGGTCAAGATAGTATGTCGATTCCGCAAGACTATGCTGGTTAAAAAGTTTTGCTATAAAAATAAATCCAAACAGTAAATGTACCAAAAAAAACATTACATACTGTGGACATAGAAAAAATGTACTAACCTGTTTTGAGATCTGATGTTTTGCTTCTGCACTGTTGCACTCATATAGTTGATTTGTTGAGTTTTTAATTGTTGTAGTCCGTTACATCCGAATGCTTTTCGAGTTGACAGACTCAGTAAGTAGCTGTAGGTGTCTGCACTTAGTGTAAGTGCATAATACAGTCTCAGTTGCAAAATTTTAAAATGAAATCCAGACACAGGAAAATTAGTTAATAAAACTAGTTAGCTAGTCTATATAAAATAGACTATTTATAAATAGATGGGAAAAGCGGAAAAAAAAGGTTCCCCGACAAAGGTTTCGATCATAGGATAGACATCTGTGACATCTTTAGAGTCTCTTCGTCTCACTTCTTTCTCTACAAAAACCTCTGCTGATATTACAGTAAATAACTGCTGAGAGGAAACAGACACAGAAATGAGAGTGCACTTCTCAAAGCAGTCGTGCTTTTCTCTCATGCACATCCTCTTTTCACTTCCCTAAAATGATCTGCACATTGCTTTATTTACTAAAAGAAACTATTTGTTATGCTTCATTAAATTCATATTGCAAATGATATCAGTATGTAGAGACAGAGAAAGTATTGAAATTTACTTGAGGTTTTGTTTTCAGTTATACATAAACATGTATATAAATATCAAGCATTGGAAGGAACAATCTAGATTAACTTTGATTTAAATCTGAATAGCTTGATGTTACTGACTTTAGTCTTACATCTTTAGTAAGATGTTCACTGTATACAAGTTTGCCATTTACACAAAGAAACAGGGCACTGGGCATATGCACAACAGTCAGAAATGTGCTAATCTAATGCACCAACATTTTTCTCTTCAACTTGTTTTTTTAAAATGAAGGTGTTGTGTAAACAAAATACAGCAGCAATGCAGTTCAGTGTTTTTGCTTCATCTTTTCTGTATCATAGTGACCTCACTGAGGTCAGTCTTGCTAGTAAATGATCATTTTGCAGCTCAATTGACTTTCCCACTAATGCCTTGAAGCAAAGTGTATCCTGGGCAAGTATGCTGTTTACTCTAGACAGTTAAATATACCCTGCCTTAATAAAAGAGGATGATAAAAAGGCTTTTTGATAAGCTTGGGTTGGGTTTTATTGTGATTTGTTTTTAAGACAAACATGTGTACAGACAGACAGTGACACACACATACTCACTCACACTTCCAGCAATGGATTTAGTCTAGCAGATCTGCTTTTTCTTTGGGGCAGTGACTGTTGCTCACAAGGCAAGTGGAGCTTAATTGAGTTAGGTCATATGAGCTGGTGCCACTGTTCTCACCTGGCATGATTTGATCAAATCTGGGAAGAACACTGTGAACGTGCTCATTAGCTTCTGGGCATAAGACAACCCAGAATGGTCTGTTTTTTTACTCAAGCTGAGCTAAATTATTTTGCCCTTCCTTTTTTTTTTTCAATAAACGTCATCATTATATGTTAAATATATTGTCCATTTACACAGTAAATGTATGATTCAGTACTAAATATGGCCAAAATCTTTTGCAATATTAGGTCTTTTTTTTGGCAACACACTGCAATATGAAGTACCTCTCAGTTAAGGAGCTAAGATCAGAGTACAAGCTAATTATTGACACAAAAAACTTCTTTACGGTACCCAACAGCATGTTTGGAGCTCTGTATGTGTCCTCACAGTCATAGTTCATCAATATCCTCTGAGGTGTCAGCCCTATCTTTTTAAAGACCTTTTATTGGTAATATATTTCACGGATTATAGAGTGTTTTTGATATCAGCGGAGTGAAAATGATTCATCAGGAACTTCACGGAACTACATGCATTTAGATATGTCTCAACCTTTGTGTGTGTTATGTTGTGGGGAGGGGCTGAGTAAGAGCCTTAAGTACACTGAGTGAGAGATAGGGAGGTCTGACCAGGTTGTCAGATGAATACTGCGGCACTTCTTCAGCTTCAAAATCTTATTGCTCCTGGCTGTGATTAATTTCTCTCCTTTTCTTCTGAACATTATGGATGTTTTCTTACTCACAAGAAGATTTATGATAATGAACAGAGTGGATGCTTTGACTGACAATCGTCCCTTTCAAGTGGATTTCTGAACCAAGGTAGACTCGTTCAGTATGCTGGACCATCCTTTTCATCCAGCAGGTCATTGCCTCTTAATCTTGGTCCTTTTGTTGGTGTGTGGTTTGAACAAAGCAGCCTGTTCTACTGGAGGAGGGAAGAAGATTTGGCAGCAGCCAAAGCTGGATCCTGTTGTCAATGGCCAATCTTTTCTTTATGACACTTTCCCTTCAGGATTCCTCTGGGGTTCAGGGACATCTGCCTTCCAGACAGAGGGTGCCTGGGATCAGGAGGGTAAGGGAACATCCATCTGGGACAATTTCACTCACTCGTCTGTTAGTGACAATTTGTCAACAGTGACTGCCACGGTGGCTAGTGACAGCTACAATCGCTGGGAAGAAGATGTTGAGGCACTGGATTACTTAGGTGTAAGATCATACTCTTTCTCTCTTTCCTGGCCTCGGCTTTTTCCTGATGGGAATGCAAGGAGTCAGCCCAATGCAGCTGCTGTGGAGCATTATAGGCGCCTCATAGAGAGGCTTCTGGAAAAGAAAATTGAGCCAATCATCACTCTTCATCACTGGGACCTGCCACAGGTTCTGCAGGAGCAATATGGGGGCTGGAAAAACAACACATTGGTGGGACTGTTTGATGACTATGCTGCCTTTTGTTTCCGTGCATTTGGAAGTCATGTCAGGTACTGGCTTACTATGCATAACCCATACCTGGTGGCTGTACATGGTTATAGGACAGGTGTGCATGCTCCTGGAGTGACTGGGGGTGCCTCTGACTCTCTCATTGTGGCCCACAACATGATCAAGGTAAGTCTGATACTGCCAGTGAGATGAGACTTTAAATAAATGTAGTCTGTCCTCCTGTACCTGACTTGGTTGTTATCAACAGTACATGAAAATTTACAAATGATATATACTGTAAACTTTGAACTCCTCCAGCTTTATCGGTTTATGATGGCTAGTAAATGTTTGCATCCTCAATATATTTTTGAGGCCTCAAAACGATGAAGCAAGCACAATGGTCTGATATTTTGTTGTTCTTGAATTATATAAAGACAATGAAGTTTGATTAATGGCGTTGTAACATATAACTGCTTGAGCTTAGTGCATATATGCTCATTTCTAACATATCTTTTAATAAATGAACTGATCATATTTTAGTTTGAAAGGTATGTGATCAGTAAACAGGACTCTAGAAACCCTGAGGTCAAAGTCCACCACATCAGCACTTTTGTGCTGGAGAGAAACTGTAAAAGGAAGTTATGAAGATACGCCTAATTACTAATCTTATGTTAAGAGACAAGCACAGATGGTCAAGCAATTAATGTCAAGCACCACGAAAAAGTATTTCGCTGGTGCCTAATACACTGATTTTTATAATTAAAAATCAGCCTTTAAATTTTTAAAAATTACATTTTTTTGTATCTGTTGATTAGCATGGTATCTAAAAAAACTTAAAAACTCATTTTAATTTAAGATAGACAAACTCCAGGCAGAGGAACACGTTATTTAAATGATTGTATGTTTTATTGCTGTTTTAATAAACTTTTAAACATTATGAGAGTTTGGTACAGTAATATACACTAAATTAATACTTTAAAGGTCTGCAGCATTTGAAAAGCATGCTAGGTCTTTTTACAGCAGACAGCTTTACTTCACAGCAGGTAGAGTAGTAGAATAAACTAATAACATTACCAGTCTTCCACCCAAGTGCCCCAGTAAGTCACGTTAGTCTGAAACTGAGCCAGCATGCACACTACCAGGACAAGGAAACTGAAAGTTCAGCTTCGTTATTTTTAGCTATCATTACTTTTGATATTTACAGTGTTACTTTTCTATTGTATATTCTAAACTACAGTACAATGCATAATTAAAATGTATATGATTTCTAGGCACATGCCAAAGCATGGCATACCTACAACACCCACTTCCGACCAACTCAGAAGGGTAAAGTATCAATTGCTTTGGGATCCCACTGGGTTGAGCCTCAGAGAGGACAAGCCACCGAGGCCACAGTTAGGCTTTGTCAACAGTCAATGGAGGCAATGCTTGGCTGGTTTGCCAACCCCATCTTTGGGGATGGGGACTACCCAGTCTCTTTATCGCTCAAGTATGGGACCCTTCTTCCCACTTTCAGCCCTGAGGAGAAGCTCTGGGTGCGAAAAACAGCCGACTTTTTTGCTTTGTCCTTTGGGCCTAACAACCTCCGTCTGGGCCGAGACCTTGTCCAGTATGGGCAGATTGTGACCCCAGACTTGAGACGCATTCTAAGCTGGATTAAGCTGGAGTATGGGAACATAAAGGTGCTAGTGGCTGAGGGAGGCTGGTTCTCTGAAGCCAGTCTGGGAAGGGAAGACACAGTGGCAATCTATCTGATGAAGCTTTTTATAAACCAGGCCCTGCAAGGTGAGTTAAGAACAGGATATGTTTCTAAATCGTCCTTAGCATATACGGTATACAAACTGCTTCCATACTATTATCACTGTGATTTCTTTTCCAGCTATCAAGCTTGATGGTGTGCAGGTGTTTGGCTACTTTGCCTGGTCATTGGTGGATGGATTTGAGTGGAATTATGGCTATAGTATTAGGCGAGGTCTTTTCTACATCGACTTCAATAACCCAAACAGAACCAGGACCCCCAAGACCTCTGCTCAGTACTACAGGCATGTTGTCAATAGCAATGGTTTCCCTGGTGATGAAACCTTGAGAGAGGTCAAAGGCCATTTCCCCTGTGATTTTCACTGGGGCATTGCTGACTCCACTTTACAGGTAAATACAGAAGTGGACCAGAGCAGACACAATTCAATGAAGCAAACATTATCGTGTCATTTGTAAATGCAACACAAAGAAAATAATGCTACATACACAAAAACGAATTTTCTATCCCTTTCTTTGGCAGGTCAAGTTCTTCCCCTTTTCACCACAATTCACTGACCCTCATTTGTACAGCTGGAACCTGACAGGAGACGGATCATTGCATCCAGTCCCAGGGGTGAAGCTCCACCCCCGACAACCTCAGTGCACTGACTATTTGGCCATCCGTGATCATCTTCGGGTGTTTGCATCCACTGGGGCATCTCACTATCGCTTTGCCCTAAACTGGTCTCTGATTTTACCCCAGGGAGACCCCTCTAATGTGAACACTGAGGCTCTGAGGTAGAAACACAAACACGGACTATTGGTATTTTAGTCTACCTAATTTCTGCCCACACTTATTAACTTCTCTATTCTATACCCTGTTTCACATTGTCATTACTTATAAAAGGTACTACCGCTGTGTCCTGACCGAGCTCAAGAAATTGGAGTTGGAGGCTATCGTTATTCTCTACTACCCAACACACAAAGATCCAAATCTAGGCTTGCCTGGGCCACTGAATGCTACTGGAGGTTGGCTCAACTACACCACTGTGGAGGCTTTTCAGAAATATGCAGCACTGTGCTACCAAGAGCTGGCTTCCTGTGTTCGATACTGGATCACCATTAATGAGCCAAACAGACTGGTAGACATTTATTCCAATGGGACAGAGAAGCATCAAGCAGCTCACCACCTGCTTCTGGCTCATGCAAAAGCTTTTAGGTTATATGAGAGGGAACATGCTAGTCAACACAGAGCGCTGGTATCACTTGCACTACATGCCGACTGGGCTGAGCCTGCAAATCCCTTTGTAGCCTCACATACTGCAGCCGCACAGAGATTCCTTTTGTTTGAACTTGGTCGTTTCTTACACCCATTGCTGGGGACTAGTTTTGAGGAGAAGCATAGCAAGGGGGGCTACCCACAAGAAATGAAGGTATACTTAGAGGAGAGGGCTAAAGTAACTGGTCTCTCCGAATCTCCTCTTCCTAGTTTTACTGAGACAGAGAAAGAGGAGCTGAGGGGGGCTTTGAGTTTTATCGCACTGAACCATTTCACTACTCGTTTAGTGTCACCATACACCAACACACAGGCCAAAATTGTGCAGAAAACTCCAGATCATGGCTTTTCGATCCTTTCTGATCCTACATGGCCTTCCTCCAGCCTGGGGCAAGCTCTTGTACCCAGGGGCTTGCGTAATATCCTCAACTGGGTGAGCCAGAGATATGGAAGGGACCTGCCAATCATTGTCACAGCCAGTGGGATTGATGATCAGGCTACTATTGACGACAAAATCAGACAACACTATCTGAGAAGTTATCTGCAGGAGGCTCTTAAAGGTGAGGGATATATTTCAGAGCTTTTAACGACATTAGTCTTCCAATCTGTAGTATTCTTCTTTAATCCAGAATGTGTTAATAATAATATACAATTATTAACAAAATAGAGGTCTACAGTATTAAGAATGTTCATAGCTACAACTTCACAGGCCATACAGATGTTATGACTATATTGCTTCCTAGCATTAAGCTCAGACCAAATAAAAAAATGACAAAGATCATATAAAGTGAGAAGAGGGGAGAGAAAAACACTTTACAGCAATGGTGTTGATCAGCGTGTGTTCATACTTTGCCCTTTGTGATACTTAAATTACCTTTACATGCATAGTTGTCTAACATAGGTAAATAATCAGGCGTGTATTGCCAACATCTTTTTTTAGTACTTTATATCTAGGATATTCCTGTTGCTTGAAGAAGAGAGGGATGATTCTTATCTCATTTTTTTCCCATTATTGTATTTGTCTCCAGCTCGTAAATTAGATGGAGTCAACCTGCAGGGCTTCTATGTTTGGAAGCTCCAAGATCGACACATCCCCCAGTTTGGTCTTTTCACCTCAACCCACCACCAATCCAAATCCAAAAATTCTGTTGCTGTCTACAGAGAAATCATCAGTCACAGTGGTTTCCCTGAGGATCACAGCATGCAGATCTGCAGGTTCAATGGCTTGCATGAACCTTGCTCTGTATGTGCATGGATGTTCAGGAACAAAGCGATGCTGGTCTTTGGAGGCTGCCTCCTGATAACAGCAGTTATATTGACAGCACTTGTCTGCTTTGTCATCATTACCAAGAGAAAACAAACAAGAAGCAGAGATAGGAGGAGAAGGAGAAAAAAGGAAAGAGCCCACCTGTTGTTAAGTGCTAACTGTAGAGGATGTTGAATCAGTAATGTATAGCAAAGTCTGTGTGTTCCTTGACACAAGCTCTGCTAAATAAAATTTTGTCTAATCCATTATTATTCATATGTATGCTTGTGAAAAATGTATTATTAGTTTATTAAAAATTACTCTCAAGAGTAAGCATGTCATTAATTTTATTGCAGTAACGGGTTATTTAGACAACGGGCAACTGGTAAAGTTGTTTTGTTAATATGTGTTTCTAGTTAAAATATCTAATTTCTGGCCTTACATGTCACTTTCATTATGTTGAGAAAAATGTCAACTCTATGTTTATAGTTATAAGTCAGTGATTATGTATCTAAATTATTACTTTACTATGATGTTCTATACAATGTATGGTATGTTTAGCTCCAACTCAACTGTGTACTCATCACTGTTGTCACAACAGGGACTTGACGTTTACTTGTGCCACAGACTGTAGGAATTTTCATGGGGCAATGATGCCCCCTAGTGTCACTGATGCAACTTTAATAGAAAATATTTAATGTAATAATATACCATATATTCTCATTTGAATTTAGAGCAGAAGCCACGTGACTATACAAGTCAAGACAACTTTGAATTTCAGAAAATACTGCGATTGTTGCCTAGTTCTCAGCCCTGTATAGTTTTGCTGCATTGGTACAGTTATTCATCTGGGTGAAGATATGCTTGCTTACTGTGTTTGATTTGAATAAAGTGTATATGACAGATGGACACTGGTTTAACTAGGATCACCCAGTGAGATAGTGTGTGTCTGTGTGTGAAATTCCTGCCGCAGCAGAAATCAGGGATGAGGGACCAGATTTTCCCTCATTTGCTGTTTTGATGATATTGATGAGGAGCACTGTCTTAGATTGGGTTGAGTTCTGGTGACTGAGAACGCCACAGCATATGGTTGACATCACTGATAGAAATATTTTGATCATCCTGGAAGGTCATAACTGCCTGGACACCCCAAGCTCTTCCCCCCATCATTTATGTCACGTGCATGACATAAACTTTGTGTCTTCTTTCTCCCGTAGCTGTGATTCTCCCTCTCTGTCTCCCTCTCTGTCTCTGTCCCTTTCTGCAGGTGTCCCTATTTGTTTCCAGTGTGCAGCTGCTGGTCCCACCAACCTGCCCAATGCTTTCTTGTAGCTTCTTGTTGCTCTTTTCTTTTCTATTCCAACTGTTCATTCACCCGAACCATTCAAGGCAGATGGCCGTCCAGCCTCAGCCAGGTTCTCCTGGAGGTTTCCTTCTTTAAAGGGAGTGTTTCCTCTCCACTGTTGCCTAGGGCTTGATCAAGGGGGGATTTGTTCAGTTTCCTCTACATGTTAATACAGTCTTGGCTTTATTGTGTAAAGTGCCTTGAGATGACTATGCTGTGAATTGTACATAAATAAATGAATAAACTTGAATTGAATATTCTTGGTATAAATCACAAATGTACTCGCTCACTTGTCAAGAATGACTCACCTAACCATATCACTTTTCCACATTCCAGGAGAGAACCAGATTTTGTGTTTTTTGTACCACTTTAATTCTTAAATGTACATTCCTTTTGTATCTGGGCAGGGGGGCAGGGTGCCCATGACAAAAGGCCCCACAACTTATAAGTTAGTTGCAATATTTGTGCAAGAGTTAAGCAGTGACTAACTTGGAAATCTGAATTGAATGAGAATCAATATATAACCTTTATGATGCAATATAAACTAAGTAAATGAAGGACGAGTTTTAGTTGTATAGCAAGATACATGTGGCAGTTTGCATCATTTGGACCAACTATTGATCCACTGTATTGTGGAAAAGTCCTTGCAGCTCTGGGGTTTGTAGAGTGTTGGGTGTGTGAGATCTGAGAGTGGGACTCTATATGACTCTGTATATGATCCGTTTTTGTTCCAAGTATTATGTAAAAACAACAAATTATTATAATAAACGACTCGTCATGAACACGTCAACCAATTGCAGGAGGCGTCCAGGATGCAATACAGATCACATGACGCGGTCTCCTCCAGACTGCATGCAGTTTGGTATTAAAATGTTTTCAGTAGCACCAGCCGTTGTGTTGTTACACATTTGAGATGATAGGCGTACGCTGAGACGTTTTAACTTAGTGAAACATCTCTTTGATAAGAGGAACCGAAGGAGCTCAGGGTGGACACCGTTACGGCTGTTATTTTCGAGGTTGGATCCAGAAAGTACACTGCTGTTCCGGGCAGACCAAGCTTGCTAGGTTAACGTTAGTGAGGACGGACGGCGGCGAGGCCCCAACCGGAGAGGAACACGGGGGAACCATGGCCAACATTGCAGTTCAGAGGATAAAACGGGAATTCAAGGAAGTCCTAAAAAGTGAAGAGGTGGGTTGTCTTGTTTTCCATTTAAGGCTACGTTTTTTTGCTTTCTCTTTCCACGACTGCGAGGCTTAATGAGAGTGATGAGTCGCTGGCTCAGCTGTCAGTCTGCTAATTACCGAGCTGCTAACCTTAGTGTTAGCTAAGTGCAACCACAGCGCATCCGGCGTTAGCTGTTAATAAGTGTCAGGAAGATAAAAGTAAGAAAGTTAATGGTGCTTGGAATTTAACAGAACCTGAATTAATTAAGCCTCAACTTTATATACATTACATGTATTGCTAGCTTGATGTGACTCCTATGGTCTCTAAGCTAGCTGGGTTAGCACTAGCAAAGATAGTTGGACGCGATACGCGTGTAGTACTCAAGGTAAACGGTTGTCTAGTCTGACGTCATGTATAGACTCGTTTCTACTTACATTAGAGTGCTTATTACAGGTAGATCCGTAATATCTGTGCAACAAGTTGAGGTCAACTTTGGCTAAGGCTGCAGGGGGGTGTCAACTTCTGCTCCCCAGGCAGGTTTGAGTGTCAAGCCAGCTTAACGTTAACACTTTGCATTCTACTTGTCTAAGTAAAATGCCTCTTTGCTCTTCAACCCTTTCAGACGAGCAAAAACCAGATAAAGGTGGATTTGGTGGATGAGAACTTCACAGAACTTAAAGGAGAGATAGCGGGGCCACCTGACACACCATACGAAGGTGAGGGGCTCGTTTAAACACACCGTGTCTGCTGACTTGTATGTGTGGTTGCATTATTTTATGTGGTAATGGGCGTTGCTAACAGCTATATTTTCAAGAGAGCTTAACAACTCACCTGTTAAAATATGTTTTTAATTGTTAATAATTTCAGCTAAAAATGTGGTATACCCTAACAGTTGTCCATTTATTGTGTTTGAAACCCACCTGTTCCAAGTCTTGAATACTTATTATGCCTCTCATTTTCTCCAGGGGGTAGATATCAACTAGAAATTAAAATTCCTGAAACGTATCCGTTCAATCCTCCCAAGGTAGGAGTTTATGTTATTGGTGCTGAGAACCATCTCTCGTTGTGGACATTGTCTTCAGAAATGGTGCTAAATTGTAAATAATTTTCCCCTTGTTCTTATAATCTCTCAGGTGCGGTTTATCACAAAGATCTGGCATCCCAACATCAGCTCAGTCACAGGTGCAATATGTCTGGATATTCTCAAAGACCAGTGGTGAGTGTGCACTGCCATTCCTGACAGCCAAACCCTTGTTGCTTCCAATACCTGTAACATTAATAACACAATCTGCTAGCCTGTAACTTTAAACTATGCAGATAGCTCAACATTTATTAGGCTTGCATAATATGAGGAAAATATGTGATGTGCGATGGCATTGTTTAATATTGTGATGGCGTTGTGAATTGTGATCAAGTGTGCATATTAACTGAACAACTCCTAGGTCTTTCTCTTTTCAAAAGTACACTGCTAACATAGACCCATAGAACATAGAAAAAAATTACACAAAGTAGAAATAAACTAAGACATAATATTGACAATCACTAGGTGAAGTTTGGGAAGAGTGAAGAATATAGAAATCACAGATTCTCTACCTTGATATGATTTAAATGTTTAAATTTAAATATGATTTTTGTTTGTCTTCATGGCAGTCAGGGGTTAGCAAACAGACTTGCTAACAAACAGAAACTGTAAATGGGAGATTGTGGGCAGCTTACTTTATTTAATTGAACCTGATGATTATGTGGAAAGTGTTGTCAATATTATATATGAAGGATATTTTAACTACCTACCTTCTTCTCTTATATAATGTTCTTGGGAAAGACATCTGCAGATGTCAGTAAAGTTAAATTAAAGAACTTATTAGTACCCTGAATTTCCTTTCAGGGCAGCAGCTATGACACTGAGGACAGTCCTTTTGTCACTACAAGCCTTACTGGCAGCTGCAGAACCAGATGATCCACAAGATGCAGTGGTAGCCAATCAGGTTGGTATTCATGTTTATTTATGTTTTGACTTTTGGTTGACAAATGTTTAGTGCAATAGTATATTGTTATAGGACATTACTGCATATTTTTCTATAATTAAGCTCAAATGATTTCTGGTTGTGAGTTCAGGTAGCTGATGCAGTTTGAAGTTAATTATGTGTAGACTTCCTGCCTTGTTATGACTGTTATCTCCTAAAGCTTTAGCATTTGGATTGATTTCCTGTTAATGTTATATTGGCTATAATGCCTGGATACCTGTATATTAGACTGTACTAGCTGAGTAAAATTCACTGTGAAATTTTACAAGGGATTACAACTAATCCCTATTGTGCAGAAGTTCCTAGTTTGTAAATATTATCTGTAAGAGAGGTTCACTCAGAGCACTTAAAATTGAGTGTTTATATTGAAGGTACTGTCATGTCACCGGACGGAGTTATAAAAAATATTGAAAAAGCTTTTTCTACAAGTAGTATTTTGATGTATAGTTGCGCATGCCAGAGCAGCTAGTTGATAAGGCCTGCTGTCATACAGCTGTACAACTGCAAAGGACTAACTGATTATTGAATTGGCTGATAAGTAACTAATGTTTTTGGTAAGAGTTTAATCTTAAAAGTTTTTTCTTTTTTTAAGCTAATTTGCCAAAACTATTATAGTTCCGGCCTATCAAATGAGACGATCCCTTTTATTAAATCAAATATTATTGTGTCCAGTAGGTTTTAAATTTCTGCCTTAATTTTAGAAAGGGAGGTGACAAGATGTATAAAACATTGACAAGAAAGATCAAGGCCATTAATACTATCTAATTATGGACAATTCTTCTATTAATTAATCGTAATTGTTACAGGTTAAGCTGTGTTCAGTGCAAGGCCAGTAATGTAAAACTGTAGTGAAAACTGTCGTGTAGGCAGTTAGCTGTTTGCCTTTTAACATGGTTTGTTTTTTTTTCCCCTTATTGAAAAGATTATCATACACTACTAAAAATATAACCACAGGTCCACAGAGCAAGGCATAATAGGAGGCCTCAAGGAACCCCAGGATAAACATCTAGGAATCAATCTTCTTTCAATGTTCATGCTGTTCAGTATACATCCACCACCTAGAAAACACTAAACAGCAACTTGTGCACATGACAGAGTTGAGGAGGCCAATGCTCTCTAAAAGCACATACTTGCTTGTCTACAATTTGCTTCAGGCCACATGGTATAAGCCATGTAATGTTTTGGATGGCACAGTAAAGTCCTTACCCTAGTCCTATAAAGGTCCTGTAGAATGACCCAAAGCAGGCAGTAATAGCACAAAGCTGTTCTGCATATAATTCATATGAGCTAGAGTGGGAGGTTATTACAAGCTATCAGAAATTCTAAAGCTGTAAATACTACTAATAATAAGGCTATTAATATGTTCTATTGTATGTAATAATACATTCAAATAAATTAAACGGAGAAATGAAAACGGAACAAATAGAGGAAAAACACCATAAGAAACAAAGCAAACAAACAAAAATGAATAATAATAATAATAATAATAATAATAATAATAATAATAATAATAATAATAATAATAATAATAATAAAACAGGGTGGGGTGGCTGTCTTAATACCTATTAGGATCGAGGCCCGATTAGAGGAGTTGTTTATGCGGCTCCAGGGTGGTCCAGCTGGTTTGTTGCACTTTTATGCTTGGTTAACTGTGTTGTGTGTATTGTTTTTGGCTGACCTGTCATTCTTTAGCTCAGAGTTGCTGTCAGCCCCAATGGGTGGGGGGTGGATCTCTGCTTGTTTCCCTCCTAAAACAGCTCCCAGACTCTGGGGAGGGGGCCTGTTTATTAGGGTGAAACGGTAGAGAAGTATCAGAGCAACCTCAAGGTGCCTCTCCATCAGGAGCCAAAAACAGACCATTCAGTAGAATGATTCAGTAATAATTAAATATAAATTAAAAAATACAAATAATGAAATAAACTAATTTCTAATGAATTCCCAAACTTGCCAACGCCATTGAATGTAAAATTTATGAATTGACTATGACTGCACCACTCATCAGCCCACAGCTTATCTGTCAAATTATATACTTCAAAGCAATAACAAATGTTTCCAGTACATTACACAGTTTTTGTTGTATTGTCCAAAGATATTCCTTTTTCTCTCATAAGAGTACTTTTTTCAGTTTTGCTTGCTTTATTTAGCCTATTCTCTAAAGTTTTAAAAATTAAATGTAGCTATATGATAGCTCATTCTCAAAAACAAAGTCTAATTTAAGTAGAAATCTAAAATGTTTTAGACGGTACAATGGTAAAGCTATTTCTTGTGAACCTACTGTTTTTCACTTTTTTTTACCACTCAGTACAAGCAGAACCCGGAGATGTTCAAACAGACAGCGAGACTCTGGTCTCATGTCTATGCAGGAGCTCCTGTCTCCAGTCCGGAGTACACACGCAAAATAGACAAACTCTGTGCCATGGGCTTTGAAAAAGTAAGAACCTCTAAAGTTCTCATTCCCCCCTATTCTGCTGCTGAAATCCTTTTTCTGACTGGTTTTTCATTTCCTTCCCAGAATGCAGTAATAGTGGCATTGTCGTCGAAATCCTGGGATGTGGAGACGGCGACAGAGCTACTGCTTAGTAACTGAATTTTGAGACACTCTTCATGTTCATCTTGATTCAGCTCTCCTCTCCTCGCACATACACGCCATCTCTCCTCCAGATTTCACTTGTCTGACTGCGTCTCTTCTACTGTGACATCTTACGTTTCACAACGGACTCCTCACCTTCACACTTCCCCTTTCCTCCATTCCCCTTATCCCCTCTGTGTAGCATCTCTTCTCCCTGCACATTACCTCTGCTGTATCACACTCCAATCAGTTGCTCAGTGAGCTCTTATGTCTGGATTCTTTAAGTTGATATAAGGGTTTCACTCAGTGCTACAATCAAAACTCCAACAGCTTACTGCATTTTAAGCAAATCCCAGACGTCAGATCCTGCCCAAGGCCCACCTGTCTCTCAGTTTTGTGTCCAGAAAGCGGCTGTCAGCAGCTTATCCTTGCCTATGCAGTGCATTTCCTTTTGTGAAAACCTTTTGTAGGACAAAGTCAAGCCATTTAAGGAGGTTGTTTTGGACTTTACCCTGCTTTTTACACACTATGGGCAGATGGTTTATTTTTATTTCTTTTTTCTAAACAGGGATTAAGCCAATCATGGATTACCCATATGTCTAATTTGGTGTATTTTGGAATATTCTTGCACTGTATTGAATGGCACTACCTTCATTCATTCTCTCATTCTTGCACAATGATGTTTGGGAAATTTTGGTGATATAGTATATTCTATATATTTAAATTTCTACACCCTTATGAGTCATTATCCTGTACCATCATGGGTAATAGATGAGGACTCTATGAAGTGCATACATTTTAAACTTAGAATTTGGACATTCACGTCCGTCCAAAGAGTAGAACAAGTCTTATTCCCTAAACCCGAAAACCAGTTCATGAAGTGTCACTGAGGTGTTCATGCAGTATCCATATTCATATTCAAGCCACATTTTTCCACCTTTCCTAAAACTCCTGCAGGCAAAGTCCTCAGGTCCCATCACCATACCTGTCCTTGACATAGCCTACTTCACCTGCCCCCTTCTCCATATTTTATAAACCTTTTATTTTGGGTGCCTACAGAAATACATTTGGATTCATGTTTTTAAACGGAAAGAGAACAAAACAAACAAAACACATGTCTGGAAAAAGAGTTCGAAAAAAATATTGCATTATCTTAACTACGCCAACAGATAAATATGTCAAAAGATTCATCTGTAAATAAAGATATTAAAGTCTGTGTAAATTAATCCACACTCTGTCTGTTTTATCTCTAAGATGCATCTTTGTTGTGCAGTGTCAGATTGACCAATTTTGTCCTCTAGAAAATAGAACAAAATTAGGCAACACCAAGAATATTTGTGGTAATAATAGAACATTTGGTAACATCTATATTTTGCAGTGGATTGTGACTTTGATCCCAAGTCACAGGAATTATGATGATGTGGAACGGTTTATGCTTGCTGTTGTCTAGGTTCCAACACAAGCTTTTTTGCCTGTGCATACATTTGAATAAAAGCTGCTGCTGCTGCTGCGGCTGCTACTACTACAGTGAAGCAATAAATTTACAAGGGCAATAGATTGACCCTGGGTGGGATTACTTAGCCAGTGAAAACAGAGCATTTAGAAGGACTGTAATAGGGTCTGACTTGACTTCTCACTGTGCTGTTTCATTAGTTTCTGTAGTGTTCTTCGTGCATTTAGAGCTTCTGAAAGAAAACCATGCAACATCAGATCACCTTCCTTATTGCCAGAATTGGTGCAAAGCACAATGACAGATGGCCTGCTTGGTAGCATGGTGTGCCATGGTGATCCTCTCCATGAAGGCCTGACTATAATCTGCACATTCTAGCAGAAAAGCTGCAAATTGATGTGTGCTTTCTGCTAATAAATAGCACTGCATTAGGCATGGTATTATCGTAACTTGACTGTGCAGTAGGACCTCAATTATATTTTACGCTATTAAGTAATCATGGCCCTTTTTAAATTTCGGGATTTCTGATGGAAATGTATATTTTTGTGGTTAAACTACTATCCTGTAGGGCAGTATTTTTAGAGTAAAGCAGTTATTTCAGTTGAGGTCCTCCACACTCCTCTTTTATGTATCATTTAAGCTTTGTTGCTAAGCACTGATAACTCCGATGAGAAACCATAGGTGTAATGCCTTTGTTGTTACATGAGGGATTCTATAAAGTCTCATGAAGGCATAACCTATTAGGTTTGTTGTAATATCTTTTTATTTAACCAAAGTCAAGAGTTACTTAAACTAGCAGCTACGAAGTGCCAAAGCAAGTGTGGTTAACACAAGTTACCCATTTTAAGTAGTTCTAAATAGTTGTTTCTCTTGTTTCTTAAGGCACTGGATATACAGTACAATCATTCATTAAAATACACTAAATTTATTAAAAAGAAAAAACTTAAGTATCACATGTACATAAGTATTCAGACCCTTTACTCCCATTGCACACCTTGACTAAAAGATTTTCTGTCATTCTTCTGCACAAATCCTCTCAAGATCAGTAAGGTTGGGACTGGCGGTGGACAGCCATTTTCGGTTCTCCTTAGAGATGTTTACACTAGGACAACTCACATAGTCTGCTTAGGATTATTGTCATGTTGGAAGGAGACTTTTCTGACCAGTCCGAGGTGTGTGTGTATACATATGTGTGTGTGTATACACACACACACACACCTGTTGGTACCTGCTCATTACAGTTTGATTGACAGGTAATTGTCCAGTGTGTTGTGAGGCGGTGATTCGTGGGCATCCTGTTTCTCTCAGTCTACTGCTGCTATGTGATAGCCTGGGTTTTATCCCCTGTCTCAGTCAGCAGACTTGCAGCCTCCCCTGCCAAGCAGTAAGAGCTAGCCCAACCATGATGACAACTAGGTGAAACACTGCTCTGCTATCTGCAGCAGAGTTCAGCTAGGGTTGAATGAACATCATGTAGATCGGAAACCAAAGAACTGTTAGATAGCTCTTTTATTTCTTTTTGGACGTAATCAAAAATTCTCAAGATGATCCCACTGATCTATCTAGTGATGTTGCTTCCTGAAGGTGAGTTTGACTAGAGATCATGCTTGCAGAAAAATCTGAAAAATTATCTATTTTGTAGTTAATTAGTTGAATGTGCAACTAATGTGAAACTAATGCATATTTAGCATTTTAAAATTTTAAAAATCTGTTTATCAATGTTAAAGGCATTGGTTTGTGCCTAAATAGCTAACTTTAGTTTCGTATTATAATGTATAGCATTGATACCTGTAATAAACTTTATAACCACACCAAAGGAAAAGGTGAGACATTGAGTTTATTTCTATAAAGAGGTGCATAAACTGTTTAAAAAAAAAAAAAAAAAAAAAAACCTCAAAAATAACTGACGGCTATATCTTTCCACCTAAAGTGGCTCGCTCGGCTCAGGGTCACTATGCACAGAAGCTTCTAAATGATTTGATGGAGAATTATTCCAGTGCGCTGCGTCCTGTGGAGGACACAGACAGAGCTCTCAATGTCACTTTACAGATCACCCTCTCCCAGATCAAAGACATGGTGAGTAGATGGTCAAGTCATAATTACGTAAAATATACTGTATATTATAATGGAATCAAACTGCTCAAACAAACCAAATTTCTTTGAACAAGACATGATTGTCTGCAACTAAAAAAGAATTACTGCCATATTTTGGCAATGAAAAAAATCTATAAAAATAATTTAGTGTTACAATAACGCTGCAGATAAATATCCACCATGCAAACAAACTTCTTTTGAGGCATTTGGTGCATTACAGCAACTTAAAAAAGTAATATTCTAGATAATAGTTCAGTCAAAACCACACGTGTTTGAAAAACAGGCAATGAAACAAAGCCTAAGCACTTATTTGGAAGTAAGATGTCTATTTTTGATCGAGATGAAATTGTAAGTTAAAACAATCCGAACAAGTGTGCAGTTGAGATTTTAGTAAAACTTACTATACTATACTGCTGTAAGACCGGCTGTACTTCATGTGACGGAGATCATTCAAATACAGAAAACAGTACATTTTAATTGTCATTATAGATACACTGAACATAGAACTAAAACTTTAAGTTGTTGAATTAGGAATAAATGTATATTTGGTGATAATAGTTATAAAGACATTGGTCACCAGAAAATGAGTTTTTTCTCTAGGTGCTGAAGTTCATAAATTGCAGACCTCCTACTGTAAAGACTGGGCCTGCTGTTACTCAGCTGGCTCAAGTTTCTGCTCAAGTTTAGTGCTGTGTCAGCCTATATTGAATTAGCACTTGTGTACACATGTGGATGTGTGTGGTGGAAGAGAGGAAGGAGTTCACGTTTGCTGAAACTAATGCCACTAATGTGGCATACAAGGTTGTTTTGTCTCTGTCTGAGAAGCCGGGAGCGAGAGCCAGACAAGAAATGTGTATGTTAGAGTTTCCTATTACACAAACGTTTGCTTCAGTTCAGTGCTTCAGTGAAGCTCAGGCAGTGATACTGACCCCCAACCCCATTGCCTCAACTAAGCACCCTCACTCTCCAGTCAC
Source organism: Channa argus (assembly GCF_033026475.1). Lineage (NCBI taxonomy): Eukaryota > Metazoa > Chordata > Actinopteri > Anabantiformes > Channidae > Channa > Channa argus. The sequence continues at coordinate 13,032,163 of NC_090206.1, forward strand.
TCTGCTCATCCACCTGATATTGACAGACAGGTCTGGGTTTCAGCTGAGCTATATCTGTACTGATAATGCTCGCTGACTTAATGAGCAACAGAGAAATTAGAAGATTTCAGGGATCCGTTTTTAAGCTGCTGTTATGTGTTAAGGATGAAAGGAACCAGGTGTTGATTGCCTACCTGTGGATCAGGCAGACATGGCACGATGCTTACCTGAAGTGGAATAAAGAGGACTATGATGGACTGGAGGTGATCCATATCCCCAGCAGCCAGGTGTGGAGGCCCGACCTCGTCCTGTATAACAAGTACGCCCGTACGTCACATACACAAACTATAATTACCTAATATTTCTCGCGGACTGTGTAATAATTTAAAGCTGTTATTGCATATCAAGACTAATAAAAGACTAATTCCAGCAAGTGGTGAAATTACACACATAAACACATTCACCTTTAGGAGCTAACCACTTCTAGAGACTAGCATTACTTGTTACTTGTCACAACTAATAATGTCACTGTAACATTATATTCATAGTTTCATAATAATGTCTTCTTCATTTAAACAGCACTTTACAACTGCATCATTACTGCATAGTTAAAATTTGAATATCTTAAAACTGAGTTTAAGGGTTTAAATTAGGCTAAACATAACCTCAGACATCTGTATATTGCAAAACAGCTATATACTTATGTTGTTTATAAGCATAAATCATGACCTTAAATGATCACAGATTGTTTCATACAGCGACTATAGAATAATAAAGATAACGTATATGTTGTTTTCTAGCACACAGGCCATGCAAGAATTCCATATTAGAATGATATTTTTTTTATATGTAATAAAAAAGACATTGTATGTTGATATGCACTTAATTACTAATTTATTTTAAAATCCTGTACAATGTGTAATGTTAAAGCTACGGTGGTTAGAGCAGCTTAGGGCTGGTTAGGGAAAGGATGGACTGAGTCTCACATTAGCCCAACTATTAGTTATAAATTCCCTAATGGTTTTAGGCCAAAGTTTGACTGATACCTTGTTATATGGCCAGACTTTTGCATTGGACCATGTGGGAGTGTACAAATGTTTGTTATGCACAACTAACTCATTGTTGATAGTGTACAATGACCACAAGCAGAAAACACACTAGTAACTCAATCTTGGGGGTGTAGTTAACAACTATCATATCCCATGCTGACTACTGTAACTGTAGATGATACTGCACTTCTCTGCCTATTAGCTAATGACATAATTGATGTGAGCTTTTCTAAGTGTGTCTACTTTGTTGCTTTTCTCCTCCATCAGAGCTGACGATGACTTCTCAGGGCCGATGGACACCAACGTGAAACTGCGCTACAATGGAGAGATCACCTGGGATGCTCCTGCTATCACCAAGAGCTCCTGTGTGGTGGATGTCTCCTACTTCCCCTTTGACAGCCAGGAATGTAATCTCACATTTGGTTCCTGGACCTACAATGGCAACCAGGTATGTAACAACACTTAATTACAAGCAGGGGATGTTAAATGATAACAAATCAGTTAAATGATACAAGACTCGCTCATGTCTGGGTTGTGACACAGTGAAACACGTCAGCTTAATAAAGTGATCAAAGAATATTCTTTTGTCTTGAAACTCGTCAACCATTCTATCCATCCAGTATCTGCAACCACTTATCATGTGTAGGGTCATGTGGGGGCTGGAGCCTATCGCAGGTATCATAGGGTGAGAGGTGGGGTACACCCCAGACAGGTCCCCAGTCTATCTCAGGGCCAACACAGAGGGACAATAACTTACATAACTTTTCACAATTACATTCACACCAATGGGCAATTTTGGAGTCACTAAATAACCTAACATACATGGCTTTGGACTGGAGTACGGGAGGAAACCCACGCAAGCATGTTGAGAGCATGCTGACTCCACGGTCAGTTGGGGACTGTGAGGTGGCAGCAGTAACCTCTCCATCATTGTGCTGCCTTGAAAGATTTCAACAAAGGCAGCAATATGAGACGGCGTTGCTAGTAGGACAGCACATACTGCACATGTCTATGGATTTGATGAATTTGTGTTTTCTTGATAAAGGTTTGTTTGTGTTTATTCCTGCTCATTACCCTAATTATGCTACTGTGATCCCAGGTAGACATCATTATGGGTATGGACAGCGGTGACCTCTCAGACTTTGTGGAAAATGTGGAATGGGAGTGTCGTGGGATGCCAGCCACCAAGAACGTTATTATGTACGGCTGTTGCTCTGACCCATATCCAGACATCACCTATACGGTGCTCCTGCAGCGTCGCTCCTCCTTCTACATCTTTAACCTCCTCCTCCCCTGCTTCCTCATCTCCTTCTTGGCCCCTCTGGGTTTCTACCTGCCTGCAGACTCTGGGGAGAAAGTTTCTCTTGGAGTGACGGTTCTTCTGGCTCTCACTGTGTTCCAGCTAATGGTGGCTGAGAGCATGCCTCCATCAGAGAGTGTGCCGCTTATAGGTAAAAATGTTTAGGATATTTATGTGATTGTAGCTTACTGGTAGTACTCACAATTATGTCTGTTATAGTGTCTTTTTAACCAGACTAGCAACAGAGATGCCAAAGTTGCTTATTCGCCGAGTCGGTTTGTCAAACTGAAACTTTTTTAGACATTCATAATGCCAACTTACGTATTATAGCCACCTGATTATCCCCTGACATTTGTTCTACTACCACCATAAAGTTTAGAATTGTGGTTTTGAACAAAATATCTGCCTCATAATCAGTTGTAATAACTTTTCTTATTATGGTTCAGAATTCATACAGTACAGCATCATAATAAGGTCAGAATTTCAGATTGTCTAATACATTGTTCAGAACACAATGACTTACCCATTAGCCTCAGCTGTAACTTGTGTTCTGTTTTAAATAGCAAATGCTAGGATACTAACATACCCAGCTAACCCAGGAACATACATTATAGTAGATAGTATACATTTTACCTGTAAACAAAACCTTTGTCAAAGTGATTTTGGCATCTTGATGTAACTTGCTCCCCTTTTTGCATTTGTTTCATAGGAAAATACTACATTGCCACTATGACCATGGTCACAGCATCCACATCTCTCACCATCTTCATCATGAACATCCATTTCTGTGGTGCAGAGGCCAAACCAGTCCCCCACTGGGCAAAAGTCCTCATCATTGACTACATGTCCAAGATTTTCTTTGTTTATGAGGTAGGTGAGAACTGTGCCTCTCCCTCCTCCTCCGTCTCCTCTTCTTCATCTGTTCAGTCAACCCAGGATGAAAACTGTCACCAGTACCATAGCCCCCACATTCAGGCGAATGGAAAGCCAGGGAGCCACAGTAACCAGAAGGAACAGCAGAGTCACAGATACCCCAGGCCCCAGACACCCAAACCACAGCACCACCCTAGAGTAAAAGCCCAGCACCACATCACGAGGGAGGAAAGAAATCACCTCTCCAGTTTCTCACCTGGAAAATATGAAGGCTTAAATGGTAAGATCCATACATCTGAATGCTGTAAAGAAGACCAGAAGGTTCCCTGCTATCCTGAAGACAAAAAGGCTCCACCTCAAGGCCCCACTGTAACCTTTGGCTCCTGTGTGTTCTGTTCACATGGCAGTAGTATCCCTAGTGTGGACACCAAGCTGGTTCGAAATGTGGAGTATATTGCCAACTGTTTCAGAGAGCAGAGAGCTACATGCGCCAAAGGGGCAGAATGGAAGAAGATTGCTAAAGTGATGGACAGGTTCTTCATGTGGATCTTCTTTATCATGGTTTTCCTTATGAGCATTCTCATCATTGGCAAAGCACCATGAAAAATCATAATGCTGAAGATTTTTCAATATCGGACTCCGTGAACTATGTGGTTTTAAAAAGTCAGAGGGGACTATTTTTATAAACTTGCCACACATTTAAAAATTGTGCAGACTTTTCCCTCTGAGCCACAAGGATTACAGTAATTTTAAAATAAAAACAACTGCATTAACTGTTTTTGGCCAGGCACACCCAACACACACAACCATACACAAAATTTTAAAGAACCCATGATTCCTTACTCATACAGTAATTTAATGTCAAAGCAATATTACATTCTTATGGCTTTATGTAAAACAAAATGGGACAACCTCTGACAAAATGTGTAGGCAATGCTGCAAACTTAAGGAAATAAATTTAGAAATTTGGTACGACTAATAATTTTTCTTAAATTCCTTTTTTCCACTTTTCTGCATTGTTGGTGCATTTATTGTGGCTACTTCCCTTCCACTCTGCAGCATCTCTCTCTTGGTTGTGTGTTTTACAGCAGATGCACACCCTACTATTATCCCTATCTAACGTGCCTTTGATGTGAGGTACATCATCTGACCACTGAATACACGTAAAGAGATCTGCTGTCAAGATAAAATATGACCAGTGAAGACAGCACATGTCTTATTCACTACAGTGAAATGAGATGCCTGAGGCTGACAGACACAGTGTCAGGGAATGCTCTGGACTCGCAGAATTATTTTCCTCCTCAAAATCATCCAGTGAATAGTTAATGAGCAAGCTTTGTTTTGTAGCACAGCCAGGGCATTGAGAATGTAAGGTAATATGGAGCATCAATTATGTAATACAACGTGCAGACTCTGACCGCCCCTTCCAAAAAACCCATAACTTGAAAAGTTCAGTCCGTGTGTGTGGTTGTGTGCGTGTTTATGCATGCATACACTGTAAATGGAAGGTGGGAGAGATATAAATTACAATAGGTTAGGAAAGAACGTAGGCTTACTGATACTAATGATAAAAGTATTTGAAGGTACGTTTGTCTTCTTATTCTGCTACGTTTGAGATGTTAAGATGTTTACAAAACAGTTTGTTTAAGAAATTGATATGTAGATTTCAAATAAGTAAATTTATACATTTATTTCCGAGTACCTTGGAATCAAAATTATAAAATATGAAGCTGTTAAAATTATATATTTTTGTAACTGTTATCAAATCCAGTTAAAAAACTAAAAAAATGTTTTACTATTTTTGTCACACTTTTTCTATCTTTCCTAAACTGTCTGTGACAATCAGTCCCAAACCCAATTACTCCTCCTGAAATATTTCAAAATTAGCCATAGCAATTAGCTGTCTTTTTTCCATTACAAATATTTCACAGCAATACCTTGATCTTACAGTAGAGGCTGCTCATTTCCCACTTACTATTCTAATGGCTGCACAGGGCTACTGTTTGAAGTTGCATGTGACATAAGTGCACAAAGTTGGCCCTTCCAAACTATTCTTGTTTTCGTCTCCAGTGATCCACTCACAATTTACTACTGAGATTTGTATGCTTTTTATTAGTCCTCCAGCTTATTATAGTGCAGATAGTGTATATAATGACATATACACTAGTAGTCATACATACTGCAATTTCATAAAAAAATGAGGTAGCTAATAATGAAAGGGAGGTAGTGCTGGGGCAGTAGGTGCCTTGTCTGTTAGTTATTTTATTAAGTCTCTTTAATATGGGTAATGATGAGCAGAAATGAAATAGGCTATTCACTTTTCCACAGTGGTTGTCATGTAAACAGACAATGCAACTGATCTAAGTGAGAATATAGTGAGAGGAGCAGAACATTGTACATTGTACATTGTGTTCCATTATTGCTCAGAGAGCTGTAGGAGCCACGGGAGGCTGTAATTATCCTGCGAGACCAGGAGCAGTGCAAACCATGTAATTTCAACACCTAAATAACTCACTAAGAGAATGATTACTGGGAAAATTATCAAGTATTTTACAAAATTTTACTTGAGGAAAAGTTGTCTATGACTACATAGATTTTCACAGAGAAGGGGAAAAAATCCCTAAACAACCAGATATGAATTACTTTAACTAAATTCTTAAAAACAATCTTTTAATTCCCCCTATATGATTTTTTTCAATTTTATGCTATTTCATAAGTTAACTCAACCTTTCAAAAGGGAATATTGTACTTTGGACCATTTTGATCTGATATCTGTAGTTTATAGCTGATTACAATTTTACATACAAAATAAATTATCATCCTAAACTCACCAACAGTAAGACAGTTAAAAATAATTGAACATTAAGCAGCTTCATTAACATATTACATACATGTTAGTTTATAATAGCAGTACTTTAAATTAGACTGCAGTATTTTGCTAATCATACATCCATACATTTACTTAAATCATTTATTAATTTTAAACCAATGACTTTTAACAGTAATGGGTTTTGTTTTTCACGGAATAAAGTACTGAGTATAGGTAGCAATAACAGAGTCTAATCACTGTTGTGAAAATATTAGATAAAACCACACTATAAACAAACATATATTTATCAAAATATGACACCAGTATCTCTGAGAAAAACATAAAAGAATAACAAGTAGAATTTGACTTTCTTTAGTTAATATTTCTGGAACCAGCAAGAGGTGGATTGGCCACACTATAATTACACATATACTGTTTTCCTCTTAAAGGGTAATTACATCCTAAAATTAGCTCCTTTTTACATAAAGTACATAATTATATTAGGTTTTGTCAGCATATGATATGCATACAGTTGATTATTTCGTTTTCATCAACTGTGCATAAAGATCAAAGATAAATATTTGTTTTTTAAACAAATTTAGCACAACTGCTGCTCTGCTCTATACATTGGATACAATGCGGTGGAGCAGACAGCTCTGTGTAAAATAAATGAAAAACATCCGCATTTTTTTCATTATGATGCCAATATTTCTTTAAAAAATACAACTTCTTAGCAACAGGATAAATGCATACACGTATATTGTTTAAAAAACAAATATATAACAAATACATTAGATCCCTAGTCTTTCGATAAATTTGTGTTTGTGTTTGAGTTTCCACATACATCCAGTTTATTGGATGATGGTCTCAGATGGAATAGTGGTGGAGAAAGGAACGGGGGAAAGGTTCAGCATCCCATAGAGATAATACAAGTTACGCCCCTGTGTTTTGGATAAAACTTCCTTCAAAGACCTAAAACAGCAGCTTGCACCCCACCTCCAACTATCACCTTCCACTAGTGTTGCCATGGGCTTAAGTGCTTTCACAAGCACACAAATATGGCAGATAGACCGAGGACAATCCAGCGTTAAGAAGATTCCATCCTGATCCGTGAACAACGGGACATTGAAATTACCATGTGGTTGCCATGGTGATTCAAGAACGCTACTTCAAAGCAATGTTGACACAAAGTTTGTTCCATAGTGGAAACCAAGGCCTGGGTGACTCAAGTCATTTAAAGTACTTTTACAAATTATTTTGGATACAAATTAGGATCGGGAGACTGCAGCTCATGTGCAGCGGTTGTTGAAAGAAACATCTGTGGAGACGCCCATCGCCTCATAGCGGACCCAGATTTATAGTGGCGGATTTATTGCCCGTTAAAACGTCGAGTCAGAGCAAACGAAACTGGGGTAACGTTAAAACTAAAGGCACCGCTCAACTGTGCGAATAGCCTACAGCAGTTTTGGGGAGAGCCAACAGGAACACACTCTTGTCATCAGGTATGCGAATTCCTCCTGAACAGCAGCTTTTTTGCTGCACTAGCTTGGTTAACCTGGTCACTTTAACGTTAGCAAAGCAACTTTAGGCGGCGTAACCTCTTCATCGTGGCACTGGTTTATAACGTCAGCTAAACATTTCAGGGCTTGTGCAACCTGGTTAACCAACATTTGACTGGAGTTGAACGTGTGTAGAATCAAATCAGTAGAACATCTGCAGAATTAAAGGATGAAATTTGGAGTTAGCTACATTTTACACTGATAGCTACTGTAAATGTTTAGGTGTAGAAGTTACTCGTTTGGCTGGACATGCTAAGCAGTATTTCTGGCTGGATATTTACTTATAAACATTATATTTAACTAATTTAACTTAGTTACTTATACAAAATTGACTTAAGACATATGGATAAAGTCAAGTTAGTTGTATTAAAAATCTCCTTCAGTGTTCATGTGTGCTTTGTGTGTGATTTATGTCCTGACAGTAAAGTTATGTTCATGGTGTGTTTACAGGTGTCAGAAAACACCTCTCTGAAAGCATGGTGAGAAGTAAAAGTGTAGCAGGGCATTCTAATCGCCCTTCCACAAGCAAGCCAAAAAAGACAGGCTCCCAGATTGCAAGCGGCAAAGACCTAACTCCTCTGGATGGCACAGTCTGCAGTCTCATCCCTTCAGCATTTCCAGAGCTCCAGATCAGTGGCCAATGTCACCTGGAATTTTCAGACAAAGTCTACCTGCTGGCATCAGCCATTTTTCAGAATAACCACATGGAGAAGCCTGCAGCCCATCGGTTGGTGAATTATGGCCAGGAGAGAGGGATTGCATTGCCTGAACTCAAAGATGAGGAGATGCAGCGTTGGGCTTATGAGCTGGCTTTCAATACACTTAAATGTAAGTTTGGAAGCGATAAAGTGTTAAAGTCTTTCTTTCTTTCGCACTTTCGCTTATTCTCACTTTATTAGGTAAAACAGTACAATCTAATGCAATCCAATACAGCAGCTCTGCCATGAATTCTACTTTTACAAGGTTCTGATTTGTCAGTTTTTAAGTTGAAACTGTCAGGTCAGATTTCTGCTTTCTGTTTATTATTGAGGTTAAAGTGGTTAGTGGAATCGTACTGAAGGGCATTATATAAAAAAGATGGTTCTAATGTTTTGGCCACCCTATTTTGTTGTTAAAGGTGTTCACAACTCCCTGTTTTGCTTTTTTCTTGGCATAATAAAATACAGAAACATTTTTGGGGGGCACATTTGAAATAACAATGGGAAAGTTAATTGAAAGATGGAATTAGACAAAGATAAAGTGATCAGTGGCAAGTAGAAGATGGGGATTCTGAATTCTGTGATACTACAGATTAATTTGTCCCATAATTTGCTGTTCGGGACTGGGGTGGGGTCCTGGGCTGCTCAGAGACCTGTGTAATCATCATAGTGATTAGAGAGGAGAGATGAGCTGACTATCAGCACAGGAAGCTTTAGTTGGAATCGATTTAATGTGTCCTTAGTGGATGGAGAGGTCAGCTAGCAGGAACACCCTAGTAGCCATGAATGATTTTGTTCATTTTCACTATAAATCTGCCGAGCCTGATTAAGCCTTGTCCTGTCCTAATGAAGATCCCCTCAAAATCTCTATCATCACAAGCCAGCACCTTGTTGCTCTAGCCTATAGTAGTTTTACAGCTGTAGGTCATGGTACTGACATTACGCAGTGAAATCAAAAAATTGCTAAGGATAGCACTGAGAGCTGCACTGAGCACTGAGAGATGTCTTTCTTGTTTTTAGCCATCTACCTTTTCTTTCTGAGTGTATAACTGTATATACTAACCAACCAGACACATTTGATTTCACTGTAGACACATGAACATAATTCCTAATATTCATAATTTCTCAACTTGAGCTTTACTTACTGTAAAAAATTATCTGATTGAACCTAGAATAATTACATTATACTGCATTATTAAATCTCCTTTTTATTCAGATCTTATTTCAAAAATATTTTTCTGTCATTTCAAATCCATATTAGTATATTTTGGTCACATGTTAGAATCTCCTGCACTTTGCTGTGTGGTGAAATTGGGTGCAGATGAAATGACACAGCCTGGAAGCCAATGTTAATCTTTCCTGTTCCTCCTGCCTGGCATTTGGTGCAGAAATTGATTTGTTAGTGGCAGACACCTATGCTGGGACACACACACACACACACACACACACACACACACACACACACACTCAAGACAAATTATTTGTGTACAGCCTTGCAATGACTGATCCAAAATTTAGCTGAGGTCAGTTGTTAACCTAGAAAAGAAATGCTTTAGTAGCAAAAAAACACACATAGCAAATGTCACTGAGCTCTGATATTGATCTTGTGATTATAACACTCATCTCATCGAAACAAAGCAGTCACTCAGTAAGCTCTGTGTTGGTAGCTGAAGAAATAGACTTTTGTCAGTCAATAATTTGTTAGTCAGTACTAAAATATGGAGTAAAACCATTACTTTTATATAATCACGTCTTTTTTGTATCTTTGGCTTCTCTAATCTCTTAAAAATCCTTTCTGCTTGATTACTGACCTAGGAACACTTTGTGATGTGAAGTTTTCATTTCTTATTGATTGTTACTACTGTTGTATGTTCTCAGGACGTGAGGAATGTGCAGAAGTAAAGTCCTTTTTGTGTGAGTTTTTACTGGTAGAAAATAGTTGACCTTGTTGCTGGCCATGAGACACCCCCCTCCCCCTTCTCATCTTCCTTTGCTACTGGTTACACCTCTGAGTATTTGCGCCTCTTTGTCTATACTGGGCAGACGCCCTTGTCAGATGACTTTAGCTGCTTTATTGTCTATGTGGTAGTACAAAGGTTCTTTGGACCACATTATGAAATGAGACAGAAAGTTGGACTATGTTTGCTTCACCACAATTCAGAGCTCCTACCACCAGAATGCCTTGGCAAATATTAAATTGTACAAGTTTTAATATGTAACTTTGATTTACCATTTATTCCAAAGGAGAATGTGTAACTAATGACACATAGCTTGTTTGGCTGGTCCTCTGTTAGATTAATGTGCAGTCGGGTGCAATGATGTTAAACATTGTGAGGTGGGACAAAAACCTGGCTAAAGAGAAGAGAAGACTGCTTTCAGACCTGGCTCTTTCACTAAGGATTTGTTTGACTACAGTTACCATCAATCACTGCCCATTGTGTAATACCTGGATGGAAGCCACAAAACACACAATGTCAACATGAGGTCTGTCATGACTAGTGCCTCCTCCTGGTGTGTGACAAACCCCTTGCTAGTATGATTTCATATTTGCATATCTTCTTTTAGAGTCAGGTGTTTTCCTCAGCCTGCTTTATGTGATATTTAGTTTGTGGAAGAATATGACCTCTGCAGACCGAATCATTATGGTCCCCTCGGGGTCTGAGTTGCAATTTGTTTAGTGCGTGGCTATCTTTGCAGTGCCTATCTTTAAAACCATCTGCAGCACTGGTCATTATTGTAAACGTATTGAACTGAATCAGCTATAAAAATAGCAGTGTTGATAATATGCCCTTGTTTCCTAAATTAAAGATAAGCTCTATTACATGCAATAATTTATTGTGTAACTGGCTGTCTGTGTGTTCCTGAATTGAGAGATGTGTGTCCTGCCCGAAGTGTTATCTACACAGTCTGCATTTACCAGATATCTTGACTACATTCTGGCATCATTTCTAATGTCAAAGTGACTCACTGCCTGTGGTTTCCATGGTGTGTCAGATGATGGGCTCAGTCTTGAGCTCACAACCCGAGGTTTTCACGCTAGCACAAACACACATACTGCATTTTCACCTCTTATGTATTTATTCCTCTGAAGTATCATAACATGGCATTTAACAACCTCCCCAGGAACCTATCCACAGAGAACCTATTACAGATTTGATCAGATTTTCTAATTTGTAGTGTGTAATGAACAAACACTGTACCCACAGAATGGCTTTTAAAGCAGCTGCTCTGTAATCCCAACACTGTCCAAATTGAATAGAGTTGTTGTCACTCTGCCTTATTCAGATTTAAATGTAGTGCCCACTGCTGTCACAATATGACAACCAGGGAAAAATAGCTATATAGACTGCACATTTGCAGCTTTGAAAAGGTCAGGTTTAGATGTATAGCCAAGGAAGAAATGGAAAGCTCCCAACAACATAAAACATCCAATTAAGGTTTTAGAATAAATTTACTGTCTGTATGATATAAAACTGAAAAATAAACAAGTCATCACTGAAAACATCCAAAGGCTGAGTCATATCAACTAGACTGCCATTCTTCTTTGTTGGAAACATTTTTCTACTAATCCAAGCAGCTTTTTCAGTCTGGGGAAATTTGGCTAGGGGACCCAGTTATATCCTCTGGAGGAGGCCATGTTTCTCACCTGGGCTGAATAGGTTTATATGGTGGAGAATAAGGGAGGCGAGAACAGGGTGGAGTCACAGGGATGTTATGGTTACAGCTCTATAAACACTCCTAATCCACTAGGATGGGATTGTTAGGTGTGGCCTCCTTGGTGGATATGTGAGGTGGCTTAATCTTGCTGGGGATGGATGAAAGAGCACCGTGGAAAATGGGAGAGGGATTGTGCTTGAGGCTTCCTCTTTTGAGAGGATTCTCCATGTGAACATAGCTTGATTTACTCCTCTCTCATACCATTAGTTTCTCTATGAAAAATGTGTACATTGTTGTCCTCAAATGAGTGTCCTTTGAGGAAACCTGGATGAATAAGAACCTTCACAGACATCACTGGAAACCAGTAATGAATACAAGAAATATGATGTATGTTAATCCAATGTAATATGGTATTAAATACAGGGTGAGACTCTTACACTTGGTTTCACTGATTATGTTTAGATTTAGACTATTTATTACCTCAGATGACATTAATGTCATTAGTCTTTTTATTGCACACATCCACTTGCTACAGGCACAGTAAATGATAGAAATGAAGCAAATGAAGAGCCAGATTAAATGTAATTAATCACCAAAAAAGCTTTTAATTGTGTGAAATTACCTTAGCCTGCACACCATCTAATTGAATTATCTTTACAAGTGATATCATGTTCATTTGGGGTACCTTCATGAGCCTCTCTAGCTCGTTGTCTTAAGCTCTTTGTGTTTTTAATACATGTTCTCATCATTAGATATGGATTTGTTCTTTGTAGCGTATATTTTTCCAGCTAATGGGTCAGAGTCATTTCTTTTGTCTCTGTCTCCTTCTCCAAAGGAAAGAGTCAGAATTGGTGCTATGGATAAATAGACATGTATATTAAGTGGCATTAATGTCCATCACTCAGGCACACAATTAGTTGTAGAAATCCACACTGGTACCTATCAATCCTTACACCTAATGTTGTTTTTAATTTGCTTTAACATAGATCAAGAGTTGCTGGAGGACATCATGATTGACAGTGGGTTTTACTTCACTCAGCCAATGGTAAGTGTTAAACATGTACATATAGGAGCAGTAATTTTAAGACAGCAGAAGTTTAAGAAAAGTAAACATGTTCAAACTCTTGGTTTAAGTCCGCATTGAATAACACAGATGCACATATTTTGTTGCTAAATAAAAAGAATTTCAGTCCTTCAATCTTATTCTGAAAACTATAATTTGTTTTGAGGTTGCAGTGTTTGCTTTGACTGTGTCTTGCTCAGTGTTCCCCTGTATACATGTCCTGCTGTTCACAGTCCACATACTCTTTATTCTGTTCTCCAGGCAGAAACAGTAATATTGATGCATTACACTGATACACTCTTTTTGTCAACTGACAAAGCATCTTGTGTCTTTTATTTTCCTTACCCTCATCCATGACAATCACTCCCTTTGGGGTAACTCATCTAAAATTTTCCTGGTTGTGAATTTTCCTTTATTGCTTTTTTTTTAACAAAACACACCATTAATTAGTGATGAATGTCGTGCCGGAGTTTATTTTGTATCTACCCTACATTTGTCAGAACCCAAACCCAAATGCTGAAGGTTCTTAGCATTGCTAAGGCTATGCTGTGTAGTCATAAAAGAAGGTTTCCCAGCACAGCCACAAAACCTGTGGCTGTTACACTGTGGAAGAGCTACTGAAAATAATAGGTATCCTCTGAAGAAAACATGCACTTTTGCTCTACTTTCCATATAAGAGAATGTATAGAAAGAAGAGGGCTTTTTCAGCCACTCCTCTAAAGGTTTGATAAAGAATAAAGAGGTAGTTGGATTGCATAAAGCTGGTAGAGTTGTGGGGTGTGTAGATTGGCCCAAACATACAGATGCATTAATACAAGTGGTTTGCAAAGCAATCCTCACATACACATGAACTTTAGCCTTGTGAAAAATAGTCGTGGGAGAAATTAATGGGTCTTCCTATGTGTTGGTGGCAGGTCGTTACTCTCCGTTTCAGTAGTGAGACAATAAAGCCTAGACACAATGAGACAGTCTTTAGAACTGCTTCTCACCTCCTTTGACACTGCTGGCATCGATAAACTTCAACCTTGATAGAGAGGAGAAAGGGGTTGGAAAAAAAAACTAGAGAAAATAAGTAGGCTGGAACAAGGTAGGGTGTACTGGGGGTTATGAGGGGGAAACAAAGGCGAATGAAAAATGAATGTATAGATAGACTTGCATGCTGAAAGCGCTTGAGGCATTTTTCATCACAATAAAGAATGAAAAACTGGAAATTCTTTTGAGGATGGAGATAGAACCATTGATATACTAACAAAATCTCTGTGTAAGATGAAAATCTGAAATGGTAATCACATTTAATGTATACATTTAAATTCAGAAAATTCTTAAAAATAGTTTATTTATTTTAAATAGAATTGAAAATATTTTACTTAAACCAAGGTAACATATGAAATCCTGACAATGTCAGGAGAACATCGTGGTGTTTCGTACATGTAAGACACAACGGGTGATCGTCCTCACAGGTTAAACTCTGTTTCAGTTCAGTTAGCGATTAGCTGGCACATAAGGCACCACATGATAGAAAACTTAGGCTGAGGGAAACTGTCTTTTGTTTACAGCGCATCTGAGCTGAGCATCTCACAAAAAAGGTTTTATCCTTTTGTTTTGTCTGTGTTCATCCTCCCACACAAAGTCAAGAATGTCACAATTCCGGTGCATGCTGAGTCAGTTTCTTTTCTTGCACCTAGAACTGCCAAGATATCAGTGGTACACATAAAAGCTTTGTATTCCTTGTAATACATAATTGAATTCAGCAATAGCTAAGTAGATCTTCAGTTTAGCATTATTTTGACAATATATTTAAACCTAACAAATGGTCATAACATTTGAAATTAGACAAAATAAAGCATAGTAATAAATCTGAAAGGACAACAACAAAAAAAAGAAAGTATAGTAATAAAGTCTAATGTCATAGACAAACAGGTTGCATGTTTACTATTGGTCACATTCACACCATGGGACGCTGTTGCCTGGCAACTTAATGACTTGGAATTTTCCCACAGCTGAGGGTTTAACCTTGGTAAAGGGCAAGTGGAACTTGAGACAGAAGGATAACAAGAGAGTAAAAGGGGTAGAGTACCACAACCTGTCTCTGGAACCGACCTTTCCAAAAATGAAATTAAAAGCCTCTGGAATCAATAATAAGTACTGGCTAAATCTTTAGCTGCAGCTTAAACCCTTGTAACATTATAGCTTCTCGGCCCATTAGCCCTGTAGTGAAGATGTGGCAAGCTGTTGCTGCTATGATGCACCATCTGCCACTATTGCCGCTGGTGCCCTTCTACCCTTAGGAACAGAAAGGTAGAGAGAAAAAGACAGTGAATGAGAAAGATATGTGAAGAAGAAGAGAGGAGCAGAAAACTGAAGGGAGAGGGATAATTGTAAGGGAGGAGAGGTAGATGCATGATTCGTGCTCCATCCAGACATTGCACTTAATCCTAATGTGAGCATGTTTAGCCCTGAGTCAGGCTTCATTCAATGTTTAATTATGAGACAGCTGTGGTGTCATGGCAGGACATATTTCATCTAGTATCAGTTTCTGCAATATGTCGAAGTGTCTCTGGGCAAGACACTGAACCCCTAACAGCCCATTCCCCTCCCCAGCTGTGCAGTGCCGGTCCAAGCCCGGTAGAAATTGGGGATGGTTCCATCAGTAAGGGCATCCGGCAACTGTGACAAATCAACATGCGGACAATGATGGCAACTTGTGGTGACCCCGAACTCACGGGTTAAGCCGTAAGGACAAAAAAAAAGTCAGTTTCTGCAATAATGTCAGATACTAGATCAGTATTGTCTCACTTTTGCTATATTAGCTATAATTACTACATTATTTTGGGGTTCAGGGTGTTGTTTTGTTTTTTACAGTTGGATGCAAAACTTACCCCTCTTACATTGAAATGGCATGTAGGTGGTTGCAAACTACATAATAGTGTGCATTTAGCTAGTGCAACGTCGAAGCAGTGTATAAAAAAAGTTAAATAAAATAATGATTAAACTTGTGTGGTTTGCATTCTCCTTGATAAATTAATAAAAATGTAACTGATTAATTTCTGATGAAGGAACATAATTAATAGCTTATGGTGCTCAAAATTATTAGTTTAACTTTTTTGCCATTTCAAACCTTTTCACCTATTTGTATGTAAATTCTAAATATGTACCATATGCAAAAACAATAAACAGATAAAGGCTTGTTCCACCGACATAACAGTTTTTATATGCTTCAATAGGTTTGCAGCTGATTGCACAGTATGTACTTGTTCCTTTTTTAAAATTTCACCCTTGTTTTTTTATAGAAGTCCCTGATTAACTTTACTTGTTCTTTTTTATTCTATAGGAAAAAGAGCAGATGGGACTTGTTGCTATCCTGCTCTATGACTTTCAGGACAGGAAGTTTCTCCCATGGGAACACAAGGGGGAAGAGAATATCATACAGGAAGTTAGAGAGGTGAAGAACATCCTCCTTAGGTAAAGAAAGCTAAATATCATAATAAAGAAAAACTAGGTAAAATAAGGGGAATCGATAAAAGACATGTAATTGACTGTGTTTTGTTGTCCATAGGTTTAAAACCAAGCTGGCTGCCTCTCTGGCCCGTTGCAGGATCAAACACGATGTCCTGTCCATTGAATGTATCCTGCCAGAAAGTGTGAAAATAAAGCAGGGGAGATCAAGTAGCCTTCCACTTTACGCCTGGGTCAACACACTGAGGAGCAGGTCACGCACACATACAAAGTGTTCTTTCTTATACACAAAGCTAGTACAAGTATACAGCCACCCATCCCAACAGATGCAGATCATGTACACATGTAATGGAACACCCGCACATCAACAACACAATGCTTCGTAAGCATATGTGCATGTGCGTTCAAGTACCTACACACACAAACTTAGATCTGCTCCTAGACCTTTAACTTGGGGTGCTGTCCAATGTTTTATGGGCCAGGTGCCCAGCTGACATCCAATTAAACCACTAGACTAGTGTGTGTATGTGTGCTAATGTGTGTTCCTGCAGTCGCTCTGACAGGCTGATTCAGTTTGGTGTAAATCCTGCTGCTGTAGACAGATTCAATCAGCAACAACCCTCAGCGAGCTCTACTCTGTAAAGGTCACCTGTTGGGACTAGTGGCGTGTGTGCGTGTTTAGGGCGAGTGTTCTAATAGTTTTTAAATCAGATATTCCTATTTAAGTCTTTTAAAAGGCCCTTTACTATAGCAGTTCAGACTATTATTATCTGCTGCATTATGACATTCTTTCACTGCTTACCTTGTTTTTTCCTCCCTGTTGGCTTTAACTAATATGATCTTTGTCTCTTTCTGCTCTTGCGTCTAGTCATGATGAGGTCCAAAGTATACTGAAGTGTGCAGGATTCTCGGAAGTGAATTCAGTTGGAGAGCTAGAAGGCAAGACGTTCTGCCAGGATGCCCACTGTAGGGATATTCTGGTTTTCCCTGCTCAGATGAAAGCTCAGCTGTATTTCACCAAGCTGATTAGTGACTACAAACTCATCATCCAGGTACAAGCTGTGCAGAAAGAACAGCTTTCTGACCAGCTGTAGACCTTCACATGGCATTGAAAATCTGTTTGAACCCACCCATCTTCTCTGGGGTCTCAGGGATATTTTAAGCACTGTTTCTACATAGGACTCCAGTGATTAAAAGACATCTATGTTGTAATCTGACTGCACTGTTCCTCTGCATTTCCCTTTTGCTACAGCTCCTCCTCCTACATCCACTCAGTATCTGCATTGTTAAAACACCTCCACCATTACCACTCTTTTTACAACCTAGTCTAACTATTTCTACTGACTTTCTCTTCTCAATGCTGCTATAAACCCTGTTCATAAAGCCTTAGGTATACATCTGAAGCTTTTACTATCAAAGTAATGCTTTCAATCTGTGTGTAGGACAAGGCTTGCAGCTTGGGCCCATATGCTGTATGCTCAGAGTTACCAGAGGAAGGAGATGTTCTCATGGTGGGATGCTTCTCTGGCCTCACTGTCTTACACACTGCTTCACTAATAGCTGAGAAACGTAAATCCAACAGCAACCACAGCCAGCAAACAGTCTACGTTTGTGTCAGCAATCTTACAGATGGTCAGAGGGAGGAGCTACAGCAGGCCATTTCCGCCATGGGCTGCAAAAGTAGGCAGTTTTGATGTGTATGTTTGATGTATTTGAAATAATGTCATTATTTTTTTGTGGCTTTTTGAATGAATGAATGAAAGAGAGGATAGGAAACTGTCACACGGGTTCACCATTTCTTCAAACTGACAGCAACTGTAGGGGAACCTGTATTATGTTAGACCATTTACAACAATGATTGGGGATATATGACATTTTTGGTTATAAGAAATCTATTTGTTGTTCTCAGCCAACTCCCTGAGACACTCTTAGGGAATATTCAGCCAGTGTACTTTAAACCAGACAGATTCTGGCAATATGTAAATATTATTTGCTGATATTGGCAGCCAGTGGAGCTATGTATTAGGGAAGCAATTAAATTGATAAGTCAAAGTTGACTTTTTATAACTGAAAACTATCAGCAGGGAATCTCTCTTCTACAAACATAACTGCTTATTGTGGATAAACCTGAAGCATTCAGCAAATATGTTTTTATGATCGCGTGTTTATCATTATACTGTATGTGCATGTTACTCAGATGTGAAGCTGATATCTGACGTCTTCCAGTCTTTGAGTGGGGAGGACAAACGACTCCAGAAGGTCTGCATTATCCTGTTGACTCCCAAGTGTTCTCTGTCCGCAGTCAGCAACCCGGTTGAATTCATACTCCAGGAAAATATAGGTATGTAGTGATCTGTGCCCATAGTGGGCCATACATATGTGGATTAGAAAAGTACAGGTTGTAACATAACAATGTACATGTACTTTTAGTAGATTCACAAAAGTCAGGATGCTGTGTACAGTATGTACTCAACAACATTCTGATACTGAAAGACATTGAGTACACAAACTCATATTCTGTGGCTGGAAAGAGTTTTTTTTTAAATTAAATTCTGCTGTAAAAATATTACATACATATTATTTTAAACATTATTACAGCAAAATAAGTTGTAATAGTTAGACCTAAGGTTTTTATGAAGTTCAATTTACATTCAGTTTGTGACATCTGCCTTGGAGGAACCAAGATTTCAAACGCTGACTGTGTCGAAGGCTTTCCCAAATGAGGCACATGCTTCCATTTT
Source organism: Channa argus (assembly GCF_033026475.1). Classification (NCBI taxonomy): domain Eukaryota; kingdom Metazoa; phylum Chordata; class Actinopteri; order Anabantiformes; family Channidae; genus Channa; species Channa argus. The sequence goes on from NC_090206.1 coordinate 13,051,347, forward strand.
TTTATTTAATAAGCAGTGTTTTAATACAAAAATACAGGATAAAATAGAATAGTGACTGTGCCACAGAGGTCCCATTGCTTATTTTTTGGCTGGGTTTACACTGAAGATGAAAAGGACTAACATACAATGTCATTTTTACCTTTTCTACTGCGTATTTGATCTGGGCTGGGCAGCACGGTGGTGGAGTGGTTAGCTGTGACGCCTTACAGCTAAAGGTTTGCGGGTGTGTTCCCCGGCCGGCCGTGGCCTTTCTCCCCCTGCTTGCGTGGGTTTACTCTGGGTACTCCGTTTCCTCCTGCAGTCCAAAAACATGCATATTATATTAATTAGTAAATCTAAAATTGTCCGTGTGTGTGAATGTGAGTGTGAATGGTTGTCTGCCTGTGCATGTCTCCCTGTGGCCCTGCCATGGACTGCCGATCTGTCCAGGATTTACCCTGCCTCTCACCTAATGGCAGCTGGGACTGAGCTCCAGCCCCTCGGCAACCCACATAGGTTAAGCAGTGAGAGATGATGGATGGATGGATGGATGGATATTTGATTTGCTTTTAGATCATTCTTGATTATTCACCTACAATTCTGTTATATTCTGCACACTTATCCCTCTAAAAAATGATAAAATCAAGTCTGTCTATATACTTTTTGAATCTACATTCAAAGCCCATACACATTCTTGCACGCAGAACACTTAACAGAACAGTTCATAAAACCTTTCTGTATTGCTTCTGTGTTTTCAGACACAGACCTTCTACAGGACTTATCCCGGGGTTCTCTAGCTCGGAGCAAATTGGAAGCTCTGGTGGCCGAGCAGACCAAGGATATTGATCATGCCTTGAAGTGTGAGTGTTCAAGCACTAGCTCACTTGCATACCCACCCACACATATACACACACACACACACGCACACTCACACACAACCACACACACCATGTTATCTCAGTTTGAGGTTTGTAGCCTATTTCACCTTTCTGACACAATGAGGCACATACGTCCTAATTATCTAATCTCACATGCCATTAGGCTAAAGCCTGTGGTGTCCCTGGGAGATTTACTGAGTCTTAATTAGGAATGTTAATGTTGCTCTGCATGTCGGCAGCATGCACAATTCCTCACATCTTTTAAACAACTGATTAGTAATTCTGTTTTGTATTGCTTGTATTCTGTGTAACAGAAAACAACAGATGGATGATACTTTAAGTCACGTGATACTATACATGCATTTATAACTATTATTTTCCATAGAGATCTTAATGGACTACACTGCAATACATGCTTTCTGTTTAGTCAAATAGTTAAAATTATATTTACTTCCATCCAGTCCCAGGCATTCCATTTTAATCAGTAAATGTGAGCTACATGCATTAGCTTCAGCTTGTCTAGTACTGTTAATTGATCTTTCAATGTTGGTCATGTTTTTTAAGCAGGCAAAGTTAGTTAGTGGCAATGAAAACTGGCAACTCCAATCAAATTGTTATCGATCTGACCTCTGTTAGTTTTTGCCTGTGTAGATACTTTCTAATAGGATTGTTAATTCATGCTTGGGTGTATATTGAGTGCTTGGCTTATTTAGGTCAATGCTCTCATTTTAATGTCTCTACAAAACGACAAATGCAGACAATCATGTACCCCATATTCCACATGTGAAGTGAGTATGTTGTGATATAAGACACCTGTATGACACTCAGTCTCCTTGTCTTCTCGGCTCCCACTTATTTTAAAAGCAATGTGTTACATTTGTTTGAAGCCTATTTACCACATTTGGGCAGGTTGAACTTGTATCAGCTATGTGTTAATTGATTCTGTCTAGCTATAATTAGTGAGCAAGAAAGAAATCAAAGCCTAAATAAAGAAATCAAATGCCCGTCAGCCTTACAAATTGACAAGTTGAGTAAAATGAGCAGCTTACAATACACACAAACAATATGAAGGAGTCTATATTGAAGGCATCATTTCTTCACAGGGAGGATTCAATTTGAATGATGTCATGTATTTGTCATAAATCAGATAAAGAAACTGATTGTGTATGTGCTTTGCCATCTTTTGCTCTCTTTTGTCATTGTACATGAAATGAGCTTGAAGGGTGTGATCTCAAGTAAATAAGCAGCTCAATTTTAATGTCCTGATTTCTTGTGTGAAGTTTTTAGATTTATTTATATTGAAAAGACCATTATAATTAAACACAGGTATTTTCCACATTAATTTGCATACGCACAGAGCATCGATGCAGTGAATATATTTTGTGTATAGTTCCCAAGGTGTTGGCGGTTGTATACACTACCTGTTCATCATACTCAGAAGAGAATGAAGAGGTGGTCAACAGAGCCCTTGACCAAGCCAAAGGCCACTCTGAGCAGGGAGGGGAAGCAAAACAAGCAAACTTCAGGTCAGCCTCTGTCTCTGTATCACATTATCCTTATGCACGTTCTGCATCTGTCTCTGTCATTGTCTTTCTTAGTCTGTTTGTCTTGCTGTCTGTCAGCCTGCCGAGGTGTTTGTCTCCCTTCAAACAGGATTCTGTCTGAAGTCTCAGCACATGTCATGCAGGAACTAAAAGAGATTCAGTAAAAATATAATCAAAGGTGCCATTTTATGTCTCTAAGTGCTATAAAAGGTCACAGAAAGATGATGAGCTCTCCTTCCCATACACATACGTTATACACATAGTTTTATCCAGTGTTTTTTTGGTTGTGTATGCGGAGTTTGAAGAACTTAGGACTTCTTCAAAGCAACCAGTCCTGTGGACTGTACCAAGACTGAACCAAGAATGTACCAAAACTGATGCCCCTCTGCAGTAAACTGGCCTATTGTGCTTGCAATGCTTTAGGCGAAATTATATAAAATGCACTAATGGATGATACTGGCTTTAACAATTGTGTGCATTTTAGAGCTGACGCAAAAGGTTAGTTGCAAAGTGCATAGTTAATGTGTTATTCTGACATCTGGCTTTACTGCTTGTGCCTGATTTGTGTCTGATTTTCTGAAATTTATGGTTTGGGTGAACAGAAAACATATGATCTTAGAACATATATTATGCATTTTTCAGAATTGTACAATTTCATTATATTTACAATTTTATTTTGTCCAAGTATTATATATTTTTTGCAAAATATTTGATCCAATCATATGACTATTGATCAGTAATAATACATTTTCTTTTGTTTTGTGTCATATTAATATTTTAGCAAATTCCGCATGTGTATTTTTATATGCTCTATGTTTCAGTTTGTTTATGTGTGTTTTTTAATCCAGACCAGGTTTACATGTGTTCAACTCTCACAACCAAGCTGCTGGGTCAGAGGAAACGGGCCCTTTCTTCATGCTGGAGCCATCAGACCACAGTAATGGCTGCTTTCTGGCTGTTCTCACCAGAGAGGTGAGCATCATTATATCATTCATTTCAACAGTAAACTTGTCTATAATTAGGCAAGTCACTTTAAAGTAAGTAGTGTGAATATAGTAGTGACCACAAAGGAAGGTGATGCAGCTGAAGCACCGGCTCCACATCATTTTACTTCTTAAACAGAGTCTCTTGCAGGTAAAACCCTTAAAAAGTTACACTATCAGTCGACTGCTGTTGCTGATTTCAGGCAGTGCAGGGTAAGAGACAATCAGGGACATATGTAGCTCATTAAGTTCAGCATTAGCTTAAACCTGACCATGGGCTTTATCAGCATAATAAAAGGGTGTTATTTGGATGGATGTTGTGTGTTGTTTGCCTGTCAATTTGTTCAGAGAGGGTGATATGTCATTTGCAAAACCGTAAGGAAAGCACTAGAATTACGATAAAGCAAATATGCTGTACTTCCTGCTGTCTTTCAAAAAGCAGGCATGCACTGATGCATGTTTGTCTTCTAAGTGCAGAAACAGAACAGTTTGTTGATACTTTTTTAGTGATTAGGTCGAGCAAATCGGGAAATGTATGCAGGGGGACCAGGTTTCTGAAGCTGGGTGAAGAAGTTTTTCAATCTTTGACAGGTAAAGAAAAAAGTAAAGGACGAAACTTGAGGACTGCAAAATGAAATGAGAATGTTGAATCACAGATGCAGGTCTCTGTGTCAACTTAGCAACAAGAAAGAAAGTGTGAAATTTAGGAAAGGGTGGCATGATGGGCTTGAATGAAGGCTGAAATGGGAAAAAAATCAGAAGATAGAGGAGGACATTGTCTAGGTCAGCTTTAGAAATAGAAATTGAGTAAGTCAGAATGAGATGGGAGACGTGAGAGATGTTGAAATCAGCTTCAGAGTAGGAGCACAGATATAGTCACACAGTAGCCCATAGGAAGGAAAACGATCAGGAGAACCAAAAAACCAAATCTGTTCCAGATTTTGGCCATATGTCTGATTTTGTTTATGAATTACACTCTGGTTTACTGTAGTGATTTCAGCATTGCTAATGTTTAATATGAGCTTTCTGGTAGCTTGGGGGTTTTCTTATATTTGGGATGCATTTAAACTACTACTTTTCAATGGATATCTCTCCAGTCTACTTTGATCCTACTCTAGCTCTCTCCCACTTTCTTTCTATATAATTTTTTAGGTGTTTTTTATTAGAAACAGCAAGACTTTTAGAGGAAGAAAGCCCACCTCTAACTGGCTATAGGTACATTGTGTTGCAGTATATATAGTGTACTGGTAAGTCTTAGCAAGTGTGTGTGACTGGGCTTCCCCAAGTCTTCATAATCCACAACACAACCACATTCACAACAAATTCCCAGACATTATGAAATCTGCTCTATACTTAGGATGCCAGCGGATGTTTACAGAGGCCTCCTGCACTGTAGCGTCTGTTTCTTTCTGGCTCTTCATCATGTTTTATACCTCCGCAGATAGGAATAAAAAGATAATCAAACTGCTGTAATTATGCTTCAAACAGGAATTGCGCCTTCTACCTTTTATAAACTCAGCTAATCAAAAGTTACTGTGACACTTTGAAAAGCGCCATAAAAATAGCAATTATATAAGTGTTTGAAAGCTGTCTGGCTTGACTGTCACAGCTTCGCCCAGTAAGGTTCTTTATGAGCCTTCTATACTGGAACAGCTGGGGACAATAAAGACATTCAAGTAATGTGTTTTTGGCCTAATTTTCAGAGGAAGCAGAGCACATCACAGGTGGACTTTCCTCTGAAAGACCCAAGTCCTGAAGGATGACTTTGAACAGTAGTAATTGAAAATTCAGCACTCTTTACTTTTTCATTTGACTTTGTTTTCTTTATTGTTCAGTATGAGTTCATAAATTTGGTTGTATTTGCCAACGTATAAGTTGGAGATAATAATTTTCAAAAGTAAGTATTGAAACTTAATGGGTTCAGCTTCAGGGTATGTTGTGGCAGCTATGTTTGGCAGGGTGTAGAAGGAAATGAGAAATTTACAGAGTACTGCATACTTGTTTAGTGCAGATGGAGAGGAAGTGAGATTTAAAGGGGTGAGGGGGAAGAGAAAGAGGCAAGGGAGAGTGTCTGCTGAATAATTCAGTGTCCCCTGTCTGTATGAGTTACCATCAGTGAAGTTCAGTGTATCCACCAAAGACTCCATTACAACGGAGCCTTTTAAACATGTTTACCTGTTTGCATAGTGTGTCAACAATCATAGAGACATGCACATGTACAAATGTTTATTCCTTTCAGTGTGCAACTTAACCCATGTAAAATTCTAGCCTTTACAAACAAATATAAACATTTAAGTAAAAAACAAAACAAAAACACACACACACAAAACTAAATGCACACATAAACCCACATGTCCCCATTGTGTACGCTGTGCTTGTGAATAATTCAGGCATTGAGGAGAGCAGGAGGCTGCTGTGTGGGCTGGTGCTGAGACAGCAGGTGACCCTGCAGCCAGCAGCAAGGGCATGGTCTCTCCTCTCCTCTCCTCTCCTCTCCTCTCCTCTCCTCTCCTCTCCTCTCCTCTCCTCTCCTCTATATATATATATATATATATATATATATATATATATATATATATATATATATATGAAATATAATTTTAATTTATATTGTGATTTCTCAACAGCCAGAGATAAAAGAGGATCCACAGGAAGTGCTGGCCAGAGCAAATGCCAAAGGTCTTCTGGACAAGATTAACTGCAACCAGCCAACCAGAAAAGAGAACCACAGGCAAACCAAAAAAATGAAAAAAACATCCTGCACTCACCCCTCTCAGCCCCAACTCTCTGTCACATTTCAATCCAAACACAAAGAAATGAAGGGCAGCAACAGTACTACTTGGTGTGGACATCATGAATTTGCTAACAGGCGACTGTCATCTCAAGGTAGGCATGACTACTTCAATCAGTTGTATATAGTAATAGTGATAGTTTAATGATCAATTAGCTGCATGGATTTTTCAAGTTATGTTTGTCAAATCTGTGCCCAAGCACAAACTTCTCATCTGACTGTTGGCAAGAAACAGAATTTATTTTTTAATATCAGATAGCTCATTTCAGACATTTTTTTTAAATAGCAAGGAATACAGCTTTGAAAAATTTAGTTAAGACTTTACTGTCTTTTAATACTCTCATTTTATTTCAGTGCTTTTAACCAAATGTCCAGTCGCCTCATTCTGACTTCTAACTTGATTTTGCCCTTCAGGAAAACCTGAAGCACTGTGCTTGCAAGGCTTAAAGAACACTTTGACCAGCTCTTTCTCAGCCTACAAACCAGAAAAGAACACACTTACAAAAAGAATCACCCCTGCATCCCAGACTGTAGCTTCCACCACCACTCTGCTTCCCGCCCCTCCTCCCACCACACCTGTCGTCCGTCCTCGTAGAGCTCGTCAGGAGGAGCTGAAGCCTGTTGTGCTTGTCCTGCCTCCTGTTCATTTCCCTCAATTATTTCCACCCAAGCACAAAAGAACAGGATTCGGCCCAAATGACAGCTACAGCAAGTGAAGGATCCCAGCTGAAACTACCTCGAACCAGTGGTGGCCTCTAGAGGGACTTTATACTGAAATCCCAGCCGCTGTTTTAAACTCACAAAAACAACACAGATTTGAAAGTATTAACTTTTGGGCTTAATGCTGACTGAAATAAACTCAGTAGTAACTAAATCTAAGACTAAAATGTAAATGTCATTGCACTGCCAACTTGACTTCACTTGTATGCATGTAAAGTGAAGTCATCTTAAATTGCACTTATTATTACAGCATCAATATTTGTGTCAATGTGTGCCATTAATAACCACCTTATCACAGTCATAATCTAATAAAACTGCATATATTTACAAGGCTGGGTGAATGTCAAGTCAATGTCACTACATGATGAAGAGCTATTACATAAGGTTTCAGTGACCTGAAAAATCAGAAGATACATTGAAGAATCTGCTTTATTTTCTTTTGGTAATGCATTTATTGTCACAACAGTTTACATTTACATGGTGTAGAGATAAGTGAATAACAGAACTGAAATGATTTACAGTATTTGTGTGTGTGTGTGTGTGTTTCAGATCAGACTGCATTCACAGAGTTCGTGTATAGTGCAGGTGGTGGCCCCGAGCCACATGAGCAGTGTTGAGGTTTTTAAAAGCAGTGACAGCAGACTTTTTTCCTGCTGCATGTGTCTATTTTGTGTGTGGATATATTTGTGAGTGAGAGTAGACCAGCTAGATTTATGAAATATAGATTTTAATGAAGTATAATTAACAATTACTTTATGGCACAGACTTGAGCTTTTCCATCCTGTTAAAACAGGGGTGAACTGAGCACTTTAGATCTGTCAGACTCCAAGCCTGCATCCGAAATTTTTTTTGCTACCACATAAGTCTGATGTTTACAATAAGATTCCTGAGAAATTTATGAAGTTTGAACATAAGCAATGTGAGATTTTAACACATTTGTTTTTATAATGGATGCAAAAATAATCACAATCGTAACTGGTTAAAAATGTCAAAATACATTAAAAAGGGTTTACTTTCTTTTGCTGAATGAGTCATTCATTAAGGAATATAAAGTAAAAATGGTTAGCAGATAATCCTTGATTGGAAGAAAGTCTAATTTAATTAGGTGTGAATAAGAAACAGGCCAGTGTTTTTGCGCCAGCACGAATCCAGTCATGGTTACGTGGCGATGACTTGTGCTGAAAGCAACTATTTCTTGTGTGGCCACAACCTTTCTTACTAAGACCATTAATAACCCATCAACATTAAACATATCCCATCAAAAAACATGCAAAATTAAAACCCAAAGTCGTCAAATTTACTGTCACACACAACTCATCTCTGTCTATATGTTTTGTGCCCTCAATTCTTATTTCCTACATACAATCATGTACATACATTTTATTATTACCATCACTTCATTCATCCTCAGAGGATGTTTGTTTTCTCTTTCAAGTTTTTCACACATGGAAAGGTTAAAAAGGTTTTTACGATGGAAGCTTTCGACAGGTCCCTTTGACAGGTTTTCATTGTCACGGTCGGTTTTGTCATTCTCCACCCAGTTTCCCATGACGGTAAGATGCCTCCTTTTCTGTCCTGGAAGGCTACTGTAGCTTAGCATCTCTGCAATGCAGTTCAGGAGTTCTTACTGTGCTGATGACTGTTACAGAAGTGGACAGATCACGAAGAAAAAATTAATAAACCAATGATGTTTGCATCAAGCCAGTCTATGAATAGAAATGTGACCTTTTTCTTCTGGGTAATCCTGTATCCAGCCGGCGGGGTGCTTGATCACCTGACCCATTGAGCCGAGAAATCAAGCAGACTGTATGGGCCCACAGGTGGTTTCCACTTGTAAAAGGGTTCAATGTTTAACCAGTGCCACCAGCAAACACGTTGCAGCTTTTCCCTTTCTCCTCATGAAACAGTGTTTGCTTATTATTTTTTATCATCAGGCAAACTTTAGGATTGCGCTTCTCTCCGTCATTGGTGGTGTTTTTTTTAAACATACATATATATACACATCATTGGTGACCATAGCTGGTACTGATTAGGTGTTGTAGTGATATGTGAGCGGCATCATGGAGTATGCTGGGGGGAGGGTGCTGTGGTCACTGGTGACGGTCATTGTTGGGGGAGCTCTGAGGGCTGTTTCTTGGGCTTCAGAGTGTCTATGATAGACTGGACGCCACGTTTCACACTGGTGGTAACCCGCCGAGTCACTGAGTCTGTAGAGGGCGAGGAAGACGAGCCTGCTCGTTGAGAGGGCGGCCGTGCCACCAGACATTTCTGATAGCGCAGCTGAGGAGGAAAAGGACAGGATTAGGTGATGATTGAATTTTGAATTGAGAGGAAAAAAAAAGATAAAATATTTGTAGATGCTGTTTACATTTTAGTAAAAGACACATTAACACACATTGTCGTGCCTATTTGAGACCCTATAAATTTACTGCTAACAGCCAGTTAGTTCAGTGTAGCAGGAAAAACTAGGCAGCAGGATGAGCTTACCACACATGCTGCCTGCACAGCCTCAGACACACTGCCTGCATTGGGCTCACACCAGAACACATGACACTGGAAGTGCTGGCTTCCAGTGTCCATAATGAAGGCAAATGTATGCACATCCCGGCCCACACCCATAAAGGACAAGAAGCGGACACGACACTCCACCAGCACCTCCTCTTCCTCTTCCTGCATAGCCATTAAAGAAGGGAGCTCTATTAGATCTTCTATCTATAATCATCAGAAACATTCACGTCTTTTATTTTTCAGTCCTCAGGATAGCAAAAAGTCCCTTGCCTTTTCTTTGATGACAGCCACAGTGGTGTCAGCAATACTTAGTATGACAGGAATCCAGTCCTCCTTGCCTGTGGAAGACAGGAGGCTGTCTATGGCTCCATTTATGATGTCCATACCTAAGGACAAAACACAGAGGTCTAAAACCTGTGGAGGAATTAACAATGGGATGCAGAATTTCTTATGGCGGTAGTATGGGTTTCGGTACGCATTGAGCTTTACCAATAGGTCGAGACACAGATGTCATCCCCAGATACAGCACATGAAACTTCTGCACCAACTCAGTCTTTGGCATTGGAAACTCTGCAGAGGAAAAACACACAAACACTGAGATCGCCCATGGGGAATTTATTAAGTCCACACATTAAAACTGGCCTAAACTAGAGAAATAAACAACCACTAGTGAATATTTGAATATTTTAGGGTGTTGCTGTCATGATTAGGGCATGAAAAAACATATTCCCACACACGCAACAAGCTGTTTTTTTTTCTGCATAGAAAATTTTGCTTTGCCTGTTAGAATGCCCCATACACAGAAAATCTTGCCACGGCGAATGATGATGATCAAAGATGTTGTATCACCTGCGTCTCAGTTGGCGCAGACATTGACATCCTTTACCCTTAGGACCTTGCAATTAGCAGATCGTGGAATCCGCTTTAAAAGTTCAAAATGATTTCTGACAAGGCAAAATGCTAAACATTTAAACTGGATCAGGGTGCAACCTCCCACATATTACATCTAGCTAATTTTAGCGAATTTTGCACAAGGTCCATTTTAATTACTACATTTCCAAAAAACTATTAATCATGAGCTGATGTCCATATGACCAGTATGAATTAAATAGGGGGAATAAATCAGAAATAATAGTTTTTGCCAAGATTAGCTTCATCACTGTACTGCATGGAAAATATTTTCACACAGTAAAGGACAGAGGGGTCACATTTTGGGGGACAGCATGGTGATGGTTTATCCACCGTGGAGGCATCACCTCGCAGTGGCCACAAACTAGGTTTTGAATGAAAATACTATGAGTTCAAGCAAATTATAGCTATCAAAGATGTGAAAGATGTTTCTCTAAGAAGTTCTTTGATCCTGAGGTTGGGATGGGTGCTGTGTAGCATCAGGTCTTCCCTCAGAGAAAAACACTAATTGGGTTTTAATGAGGTCGACTGCCTCTGTTAAGCGGAGAGCCGATACAGTTCTTTTATATTCTGATGCCAGAGCTCCTTTCCCCCACGCCCCACAGATACACACACCAGCTGAAGCTACAGCCGAGGATAAATTGTGCTGGTGCGTTTTCTCTTTCTTCCTATAATTACTTGGGACTGAGATGAACAAGCAGTGGGACTTAGTGAAATGGGAAGAGGTGAATAGAATTAGCGCTTTGAGGATAAAAGTCAGTGATTGGGGAGCGAGAAGTTGTTCAGGAGTCAGCATTATCTCTGTGCAATTGAACCAAACACTGCTATCTCTTCTATTAACAAATGTTCACAGTTGCTCCAGAGGCAACGGGGTCATTTTTAAAATGGATATAGATGGTTTAAGATGTGGAGGGCTGCTGTAATGTGAGACAAGAAACCGCAGCAGGGAAGATAGCACATGGCTGACAAATCCAATTCTGTTACGAGGCAACTACACAAGAAGACTCAAAGAAAAAGTGTGTGTGCATGTGTGTGTGTGTGTGTGTGTGTGTGTGTGTGTACCTTGTAGGGGCACATCAGAGCTGGTCTGGGAGGAGCTGCCAGCTGCAGCCTTGGCACTTTTCCTTTCAGCCATAATCTAGAGAAAGGTAGAGGATAAATGAAGTGGGAGGGGGATCAAACCCAGGAACAAGAGGACAAAATGAGACACGAAAGATGCAAGAAGAAGTGATGAGAATTGAAAATGGGAAAAGAGAAGGAAAGGTATGGATGAAAATAGACACAACAGATGGTCAAATAAGCCTCGGATTTTAGGAAAATAAATACAACAACTCAATCACATAATCACAATCTTTAAAGGATTAGGCTGATTAACCATTATTTTCGCTACTGCCAACAAATCCCATAAAACATCTTTTTAGGAAATGCCAACTTCCTAAATCAGCTGAGCACTGTAGCTTTGAGCTACTTTTCAGCCACAGATTTGCTGTACTATAGTGAGTATTTAAGGCAGCAAGACAGTGTATGTTGGATTGAGTCCAAATAAAATATAGTGTTTGGGTGAATGTCACCCAATATTACAGTCTGGATGTGTTTCAATAGCTTTGGGAAAACGTTGTTTCTCTATGGCTACAGGATATCAGACTTTGGCTGCATAAATAATACTTACTAGAAGAAAATGTTAAGTGATGGTTTTTGGGTTTTGATGACAAATTTTTGACAATTGGAAATTATGGACTCATACCAGCCTCATTCTTTAAAACAATATATTTCGCTTTAATTCTTGTGCTGCAGTGTACACACTCTTTGAATTATCTGCATGGCCCCCGCACTGAGCGGCTGCACTCTCATCCTGCTACCGATACTTGATTAATTGTAGGTGTCATTAATCAAAGTCTAAGATGAGTCTGCAACTCTGCTCACAGGGGAACATGCAAGACAACGCGTGCGCACACATTGTCACACACACAAAGGAAGCCCGCTCAGTGCGCTGCGAAGCTGCAAGACTTGGGTCACCAAGTTTGTCTGCTGCAGTGAACAGAAAACTGCCCCTATGATTAAAATTGTTGGTGTGGAGAGTCATGGTCTCTTACACACACACACACACACACACACACACAGACATCCAGATACACACCCTTACTTCAATTTGCCGTGGGAGATAAAAGAAACTTAAGAGGGAAAAAAATGGGATGACATGGCTCTAAGGGAGAAAATCTAAGTAGATTCACCCTTTCCAAGGTCACTGCAGGCTTGAGGACTGACTGGTTTCTCTTTGCAATAGAGAGCTGTGTATGAAGAGTGAAGGGTTTCTGAATGTGTATCATACTGACATGTATTAGATCATGTGAGCAGTCAACTGACCTTTAGAAAAGGTAGTTACTAAAGAAAACGTCCATCCTGCCCGACAGCTCCAACCCTGTACATTCAGACTTCTATCGCCTGCCTGCTGGCTCCCTGTCCAGGCAACCACTAGCCATAACCAACAGATATAAACTCTTTTTTTACTTTCTGCTATCAATACGGTCAATTCAGAGGGAAGAAAGTAAAGGAAGAGAAATTCCTCTGTATTAGTTTGTTGCTTTTTGCTTTGGAGCTTTTTATTTGTACTTTTACATTTTTATTTACCTTTTGTTTTTTAAAAAAGGTACAGTTCTACTTCTGCACAAATAATTGCAATTTGGAGAAAATAGTTCTTACTGATTAATTGATATACTGTAATTGCAGTATACAAAATCTTCACTGGCCTTCAAGATGTTACACATGCAGCAGCACAGGTGTTCCAGACTAACACAGACAAATAAAATGAAAAGCATAAAGTACATACATGTTTGGGTCATAACAAATATACATAATGCAATAGAGAGAATTCAGAGCTTCAGGACTCAAAACTGAATTGAGGTTAGAAGAAGAGTTAATATATTCTCAGTTTGGAGTCATCTAACTTTAACCAGGGGCAGCACCTGCACATGATGTACTCTCCAGCATACTTGCTATCCTGTTAATAAAAAAGAATATTTTGGCCACAAAAATCTCCCTGTACATCTCTGATCATCTGCATTTCTTCTATCACTTCTACAGTATTTTGGTCAGTTTCATATAATATGCATGTAGGAATTCCAACTTTGGAAAATCGCACCAGAAAACTGCATCAGCAGAATTTTTTTCCCCCCACTCTTCAATAGTCGCCTTGATTAAAGTTTGATAGGTAATTGCAGCACAGCAGATAAACTCATTCATGTGGAGGCGGTGATGGTAATGACACCTACTTTGGAGCAGATTTCGTGTAGACTTGTGGCGATGGCTGCAGCGGGAGTATCACATCGGAACACGTGGCATTTCAGCACTCGTGTGTTTTTGTCTCTCGCCACGTAGGCAAAGTCCCTAAAGCACAGACAGAAGAAGCACAGGTAACTTCACACATGAATTTCTGATGCAGGTAATAATTAAACACAGTATTTCCTACAAAGCAGCTCTGAAAATAGATGTTCCAAACATTTTGCTTTGTTACAGGAGCAATATATTACTGTTGCCATTATACAGATGCTTTTCTAGCCATCTAGACAAAATTATACTTTCCAAGGTCTTTCTTAATAAATATGACACTCAAATGAACCATGTTGTTTCCTCTTTAAGAAAGAACTGGGTTTAGCATATAGCTTGGTTTGAGAGCATACAGTAAATGTCCTGTAAGCGTGAAAACAATAGTTGCAGGTTATTTAGGGTTAAGAAAATAGAACTGGACAAATAATATCATTGCATCCATCTGAGGATTTCATGTTTTAGTTGATTTGTGCTTTTTGTTTTTTATTTTTGCCTTAATGACATTTGTTCCATCTCATAACACATCTTCGCTCCATATATTGTGTTTTGGAGAGTCAGATTTCATCCACTTAACTCAAATACACTGCCACTAAATGGTTTCAAAGCAAACAGATTATAGCCATTATCTCCTCAGAGAGCCACCTTCAGAATATGTTGCATATTGTGATGAAACACTATAACGACTAATACGTCTTCCCAGATGGCACCAGGCTTAGGGGGAAAACTGTGTGTAGATATGATTGCAAATTTAGAGTTTACACCTGCCTCAGCAGTTTTTCTTAAATTTGTTAGGCTCAGTTTTTGCTTTTAGGGGTGAAAATATATTGAATTCTTTCCATTTGAAATTCCATTCAATGGTTTAGATCATTTTATCTACCAAGAACCTCTTTTGGAGTGAATCCTCCATCTCATTCTGTATGTGCTGTCAGGAAGTGACTGAATGCAAACAAACAAAAATTGTCCTTGCATCTCTCCTCTGTTCTGAAACGAAAACTTTCCGAACCCCAACTTGCATTGTGAGCTGTTCAACAATGAAGCAGAAGCCAGAACACAATGTAAAAAGACATGCATCCAAGTTAAACACAAATGACAACAAAAGTATTATTGCCCCATTTTGCATCATGATATATTCACCTCTTCTGTAGACATTTCTGGTTGGAGCTCTGCTCTAATTAGCTCACTCATTTACTGTGAAAAAGTGGATTCCTTATTTGTGGCATTTACAGTCTGCCAGGAATTTTTGCTTTTGTCGCTGTAAACCCTTGTACAGCAATCAGAGTTTATTTGATGAACAGAGCACTTAAAGCCTAACGTTACATATGATGGTCCAGGTGTTTCTGACCTTTTTCATTCCTTCACTGAAAATGACAAAGACAGGTACAAACGTGCATACAGGAAGCCACATGGCAAAAAATGAGGAGGATGAGGTGAAGACTGAGAGAGGAAGCTCCATGAAGAAAGAAAACTTTATGCAGGAAGTGGGTGGGAGATAAAACACAGCTACATGTGGGACACACATACACACTGAGACAAGATGAAAGACACATTTCCTCCTCATTAACAGGTGAGACAAGCTGCAGAACAGCTGCAGAAAGGTGGGAGGATGTATTTTCAGCCAGGACAGAAATGATTGAGTAAACAGACAATGCAAAGGGAAAGAAGAAGAGTGGGGACATGCAGAGAAGCCAACTGGAAAGACAGTGGCACCAGATGCAGCCGAACAGCACATGCACGCACGCACACACACACACACACACACACACACACACACACACACACACACACACACAGTCTGTATGCTCCAGAATAACCATAAACACAAACACAAATATGGCAAACACAGCTGGCATTTATCACAGCGAGCTCTTTGTGTTTATGAGTCCATTATCTGGCCTGTCTCCTCTGCTTAATTGTGTGCTCACACACTTTGGTCGATAATGCTCCCTGCCTGTGGCCAGGAAGGAAAGTACGATGGGACGTGTGTGTGTGTTTGTGTGCGTGTGTGTGTTTCTATGAGTCCAGTGCACTTTGTTCAGGGACATTTGAGCAGTGTGTCACCAAAGCAGCATGAGAGACCTTGCCACGCATACTACAAATGGTTCTTTTATGACTTCTCAACCCTCTCTGGGGGATCAAAACACTATAAAACAGCATGAAACACTTCATAGGAAATAGCCTGTAGCCAATCTGCCTTGCTGATGATTTAACACTAGTGATGTACTGTAGACCTTCAGTAGATGTTGCTGTTTTCCTGTAAAGAGCAACAGTGACTTTGGGCAATGCAAAGCCTCTTATTTGATGCTTGAAATGACAGATGTGATCACACGGGGCGTGGAAGGCGGGGAAATCTTGACACAACGATTACTTAAAACAACACAGAAGCACAATCACACCACAAAGAGCAGTTACCTTTCTCTGGGTTCCAGGAAGCGAATGGAGAAGGAAATGGAAGGTGGGAAAAATTGTGGAAATCAGTTAATACACTGAAGCAGAAAAAGACACAACTTATCTCAATCACTATCTTGCCATAAGGAAAGTGTGTGTGTGTGTGTGGATGTGCTGTCAGTGGCTTAGTGTTCGGTTATATTATTACACAGCACACCTTTCTCCCTTAGGTTCCAACATACACACTCTTGAACACACACACCTTGTTGTTGTTGCAGTTCTCCCTGTTTCCCTCTACCATTTCCTCTCAATCTCTTTCATCCCTCCCTTTGCTTTTGCTCTTTAATCTTCCTTTTACTCCTCAGCTCTCTCATTCTCCCCCTCTTGTGCTCAATCTCTCCATTTTTATTCTACAACATATGAAAGCCTCTACAAAAGGAAAAAAAGATGATTCATATCAACAATGTAACTCATCACAGTCGCACTCTTCCATAAAGTGTGTGACAATGTATTATGAGGAAGACTACAAAGGAGACACAGTCTGAAAACAGAACAGAAAGCAAATTCAAAAATCGACTGCCTCTGATTCTTTGATGATCCACTTAGTAAGAAGGAGTGTGTGTGTGTGTGTGTGTGTGTGTGTGTGTGATGTAGCAGCTGGCAGAATATTTCAGGTAATCTTCAGAGATGGAGAAACAAAACTACTGCTTCGACTTTGTCTCCGAGCAACACATGCACACACACTAACATAGACATATGGAGGTTAAATGAATGCATGTATAAACTGCCTAAAAGTTCTCACTCACTCCATGTGAATGTGTCTGCTAATGCCAGTTTAAAATGCATCTCATTCTTTGCATTTCAATCAGGTTTTAAGCCCATTTACTTCCCATTATACTTCCTTCTGTTCCATTACAAATACAGACTCTATGCCCTTTTCACTGTCAGTCACTTTGAAGGAATTGGATTTCAGTGTCAAAATCTTCTATGGACCAAAAAGCTGCTCGCCATTTACCTCAATATTACACCTCATTCTTTGGCGCCTACAACTAATTTACATGTGAGTGTTGGGCTGAAAGTGTTGCAAATGCATTATTGCTTATGGAAGAACCACGTCACGTCGGACTCAAACCCAGAACAGACTTCCACCTCTGTAAAAATCTGCAGCATTATCATTGTGACACTGACCTTATTTCAGTTTGACACCATAACATCTGAGACAAAACCAGCTGCAATTCAGGTTTTTCTCCCTGCTTCCATTAACTTTTAGCCAGATTTTTCACACCTAAAAACTAAGCATTTGAAAAATAGGAATAAATTGAGATTGACTGGGTCGTGGACACATGCAAGGAAGTTGATTTGGTTCCGCAATTTTGCAGATTATTACATGTTAAAAATGTCAGCAGAGGAAATCAACCAAAACAAATACTGTCTGTAAGTTTTTATTTAAATTTACTTTACTACACAACTTTACTTTACGAAACAAAAAGATTTTGTAAATATAAACAATAAATTAGTGCTAATAGTAATAGTGCTAATAGTGCAACATGGCAGCTATTTAAGAAATAATAAGGTCAAAGCACCCTAGACAAACCATCAACCAAAATGTGTACAAGCCTTTTAAATTAACAAAAATATTTGTGAAGCTTTTCAAATGTCCTCACACTATGCTCTTTTTTACATTATGCATTATGCTTTTTATTAATATCAACTATTGTCCACAAAAACACATGTAATGTGTGTGATATAACACAATCTAATCTCAGCATTAGAAATACAAGAATGTCTGGGAAAAGTATATGACCTCATTGTCCTGATGACTGTAAACATGTTGAATAATTTTTTTTTTGTGTCGACATAATCCTTTATAAAAACAAGGCACAGGGTTTCCACACATAAACGGCATTTGCAAATTCAGCAGCTTAATGTGCAAACAGAGGGGAAAAAGAGTTTTCAGCTCATTTTAGAATAAAGGAAAAGTGATTCCTGACCTCAGTTAAGAGAGGGGAATGGCGTTTTGTAGACAGAGACAGGCAACAAATCAAGCAAAGAGTGAATGACACATAGACCTCAGAGACGTAGGAAGAATTTTTGGCAGTAAAGTGAGAAAAAAGGAAGGAGAGATAAAATGCTGAAAGTGAGAGTGAGTGATAAAAACAGGAAGCCAGAGAGCCAAAATGAAAAGGTGGGACTGTAGAAGAGAGGAATAAAAAAACGAGGTGTGGGACCCACTGCGGCCTGGATGGTGGAAAACAGGAAGAGGAGGAAAAAGAGAGGTAAAAAGAGTTTCGAGATGAAAGCACTAAAGCAGAAAGACGAGTAAAAGCTAGACTCCCACCACTCGCGTTTTCTCATTTTTTCTGTCTCTCTCTGTGCTGCACATATTTCCAGAGCTGAATAAAGGATGACTGACTCACTACTACCACTTTTTCTTTGATCCTGATGGCTGTGAAGCAGGCTCAGCTGGAGTGGGTGAATTCAACTCACACAATAAATAAGGTCACGGCTGCAGATGTATGGTGAACTGGATTTGAGAAAGTCACACAGAGATGTCAGTGTCTGCAGCTCTGACATCAGTCAACCAGAAATAAGTAGTACTAACAGTGTGTAGTAGTGGTAGTAGCATAGCACACACAGTTGAAGGAACATCCCACCCTTTTATATGATAGGCACGGTTTGATGCATTGCCCCATTTTGAATATTTAGATCTGTGTTGTGCTGTAATATCATAATGCCATCATTCATAACTTAAAGTGGGTGTAGAAATATCATATGTTGTTGAATATAATAATAATAGCAAAAGTGAAAAAAATCTGTAATACAAAACACCATAGACCCCTGCCTCACTGTGTCACTGCCTCATTTATAATGTTAATGGATAAATGTATACATATGTACCATAGAGAGTATAAACAGCAATAGGAAATGAAGCACCTATATCAATATCTGAAAACAAAATGCATCATGTTTTGCCACACTGTTTATTATTGAGCATTGAGCCATTAAAATAAAATAAAAACATGAATTATTTAACAAATGATGTTAACCTTTTCCTTTTTGCCCTTAGAATATAAAATGTACATAAAGCCCCCCTTTCACCAACAATACTGTTGGATAAATTGAAGTAGTTTATAGAGAATAACTTCACTATGCATGTTTAGGTGCTAAAATGTGCAATAAAATTAAAGTGTACTGCAAAAGTGGCAGTAAAAGAGGCTTTTTAAGGGGCAGGGAAAACAACACAAATGTAACTAGTCCCCAGCTGACCCTTCTGTACTTTCTTCTGCTCTGTAGCTTCTAGTATCGCTCAGTAGAGACTCATGTCTTCTCCAAACCATCTGTCACACACACACGAACACACATCACCATGGCATCGCACACACTTCACACAGACTTCAATTATCAAACAGCTTTACAGAGTGTCTGGGTAGTGTCGGCCGCTGTGCTAATGCACTTCCATATGCTAATCGCACAGCCAAATGCTGATTGGAAATGTCTGTGGAGGAAATTCTTGTGACTCTCCTGTCAGCAGAAAGTAGATGGGGGGTGGGGGCAGCGAGAACCAGATGTGTATGTATGTGTGTGTGTGCAGGGAGCGAGATATATTATTTTTGATATACTTATTGATTGCAGCTAAACTCTATGAGACTATGGCTTCAGTTCAATGTGGCTGTGGATCAGATCCAAAGCAGTGTCAATGCTCTACTGCAGGGGTCACCAACATGGTGCCCGTGGGCACCAGGTCGCCCCCAGGGACCACATGAGTAGCCCGTGGGCCTGTTCTAAAAATAGCTCACCATAATGCGACTTACCAATGAGCTGAATCAAATTTTTTTGTTGCTATTCTTTTTTTAAATCACATTCGATAAATATTGTGAGAAATCATTAACATGATTCCTGTCTTCACATAGATGAATATCATTAATTTAATTAATTATTAATAATAACATATAATCAAAGGTAAATTGAGCAAATTTGTTATTTCAAAACTGTGTATCAACCTGGTAGCCCTTCATATAATCGGTACCCAAGAAGTAGCTCCCAGTTTCGAAAAGGTTGGTGACCCCTGCTCATCGGTAAAATCTACATTAGATGGGAAACAATAATGCAAGGTGATTTAAAGGAAGCGCTTTCAACCACATTTTAAGAAGAATAACGAAGTGACTGGCAGGTATATTTTTATTTAGCAGCTGTTTCCCGCTGTTGTCTGACACTCTTTATTTTACAACCTACACTTAAAAAAACGGATGCAGCTTGAAATCATTCTCAGTAAGGCAAAGCACTGCAAGATTGAATAATAGTGTTTCTAATTCATATTATCACTACGAATATAATCTTTGAGTAGGAGTCATATACATTACAACTGTATAAAATACTGATGTTATAGGTAAAAGGATTTTTCTTTTATTCTTTAAATCCTTTAACCCACCTCAAAACCCCTGTAAGCAGAGCTGCTGCCACAGCTTAAAGGTGAATTTTTAAAATATTAAAGAAGTTGATGGAGTTTTATAATCTCTGTTCATTCTGTTCAGGTTCATTTATCCAAACTCGATAAACATTGTAATAAAATGCAGCAAAGAAGTGTTTTCTTTTTGTAACTGGACCCATTAGTGCTGAAAACAGCAAATGTTGCTCATAACCGTAGTTAATTGTAGTTTATTGTAATGGAAACACAGTCTATGCAGATCAAAAAAGGTAATAAAACCCAAAGATAAAACCACACAGAGGAGCCATAAATAGTACTATGTTTATTACATTACTGACATGTCCCCTGTCTTTACTTTAAGTTGGTTCTGTAGTAACTGAAGGTTGTTTAATATGCAATATTTTCACTATGACTTGACTAGAACAGAACAGCTCAGTTTGTAAGGCAGTCTTCCACAGACCACAGTGGCAGTGGTTCGATCCCCATCCTGGCTATATGTCAAAGTGGCTCTGGGCAAGACACTGAACCCCTAACAGCCCATTCTCATCCCCAATGCTGGTCCAAGCCTGGTACAAATTGGGGAGGGTTGCGTAGGGAAGAGTATCCAGCGTAGAAACTTTAAATAAATAAATAGTTTTAAATAAATTAATATATTGATGACTAATAATTTTAAACCATAAAATGTAAGGCACTTTCTATGGTTTTAAACTTTTGTCTGCTTCCCCTGTTTCAAAAATGACTTGAGGAGTCCTGACCAAGACTACAACCTGTAGTAACAAACAGATCATATCAACTGAAAACTAGCTACGTTTTTCATTTTATTTTCATTTAAGGGCTGTACAAACGAAGCAGACTTGACTATGATTTTCACTTTCTAAATAAGCTTACACTTATGGCGCCTTTAAATATCATCTGAAAATATTGAGCTGTGCTTGTGTTTGTAGGGCTCTAACTTTTATTTAATAGTTGTGTTTTTATTTTTGAAAATAAATTAATTAACTCTCTTGCTGACAGTTAACTGAGAAGATCAATATCACTCAGAGCAGCAGTGCAGGGCTGCATTCTGAAAAGCTCCATTATTAAAACATAATATCTTCTGTGTTTTATCCTCACTGAAACAAAATGTAAAAATGGGGAGCTCAGATTGTTCATCAAGGAAGTGTTACGGCTCTAACTCAATGTAAAATGACACAAATTGTAGCTATGTTTTACATGGGCTAAATAAACAGAAAAGACACATGGTTAATTACTAAGCTTGAGGTGTTGGTAGTTATATACCAGCCTGGCAAACTAAGCTAATCACCTCCGGGCTAAGGGAGTGGTGTAAATATTCTCATAGAACTCTCAGTATGAAATCAAATAAGCTTAATTGCCAAAATGTTGAACTATTCCTTAAAATAGTAAAGTGGCACAGATAAAAAGGTGTTAGCGCAGCAGATTTTGCAGCTCATTTGTACTTAACTAAAAGCAACACTAGTAAAACCTCTTCCATCCACAGTGGCACTTGAGTACTTAGAGCCTGTGTGACAACAGAGCAGGGTAAACCCCTCTGCAACCTGGTGAATTAGTCATGGCCCACAGCCATTAGGCCTAATGTAGAATGTCTGTGCATAATTACTTCACTACACCGTAAACGTATTTACAGCACCATGATGAGCACCAAAATGTGCACACAAGGGCCAGAGGGCGCAGTAACAGAGGAGGAGGCCCCCTCTGCATCACTGGCACCACATAGCAGATACTCCCTGTCTCTCTACTCACACATACACATTCAGACAGACAGAAATGCAAAATCACAGATAATGCTCGAGGCAGAAAAGAACTAGGACAAAATCAAGTAAAAAATAAAAAATAAAAATGTTGTCTATGGTGTATTAAACTGCGTACACACTGTGTCAGTGTGATTTCAGCAGACAGTTGATGTTGTTTACAGCAGCACCCTCAAAACCTCTGCATAATATCTACAAAAACACAAGATTATTAAAGCTGATGGAGAAAATGGTGTTTTACTAAAACAAGGTAGAAACACGCACCACCCCAGTTTATCTACATGCAGCTTTGTGACCCAATTTTAAGCTTTTGGTTGTGCCAGAGAGGCAAATGAGGGAGGGGCAACAAGCCGAGGACTTAACACACAGTAGGCATGTGTCAACACTCGTCGTATTTCATTAAATATTTGATAGCAGATATAGGTGGGTGGGCAAGATGGAAAGGCAGAGAGAGAGTGCGTGGGGAAGGTGGGATGGGGGAGAACGAGGGATTTTGGGTGGGCGAGAGAGGAAGAAACCCAATGTCCTGCTGTTCTCTCTCCTCTTGATCATTTATACATCACACACTACTCTGGAGAGTGTGGGAGTCTGTGTGACTGTGTGTGTGTGTGTACGCATGTGTGGTATTGTACACAACCACCGATATTCTTGACTGAGATAAAGCTTCAGTGAGATGTCACTTCAGTAAGAAGCCCCCATTCATGTTTCTTGCTCATGTGTGTGTGTGTGTGTTTGAGAGAGAGACAGAGAGACAGAGAGAGAGTGTGTGGGAGAGCACAGAGATTTGGTGTTGAGTTGTAGAGCAGCTCCAAGCTCAACTCACAGTTCGGATCCTACCGTTAGCATGTAACCTAATTAGCTGCATGTGCCATAAATCATTGTGTTTTTGCACATACAGCACTGCAAATTGCAGTTTCTCTTCTCTCCCAATCTACTCAGTAGATTAGAGGGGAAGAGGGCTCCTTCACCAAATTACAAAACAACTACTTCTCATGACAGCCAAAATAATTAATTAATTAAGAAATTAGTCCATTGACAGAAAAGCAACAATACGAAACATGTATTAGTTCCATTTGCCTTTTCTTTCATGCACAATTGTAAGTTGGGATTTGCACCCAACTATACATACTGTGCTGAGCACAGAGTTGCACATAGTTTCTCTATTGATTTTCTTAAAGCTAATTTTTTTAACAATTTTAAAAGATGCTTGTCAAGAAAACAAATTCCAGCTGAAGCTCTTTTTCTCACTGCTCCTTAAATGATTTCTTTTGAGAAAGATTCATACCAGAAAATAGTATCCAAGTATCTAACACTGTGTGAAGTCAACATTCAGTGCACTGTAGTGTCACTGGGTTTGAAACCTCAAAAAACACATAAAACCAAAATATCTGCATGGTGAGGTGCCATGTATGGTTTTATAATAGATATGGGTAATCTGACTGGTCAAAATGGCATAAAAAACCCTTCTGAGTAACAGATAAAACAGCAGCAGACACCTCTGCAATAGAAATTCAACATATCTGTTGTTATCACAGCATCTTTGGTAAAGACAGTGTTCGGTTTAAATTAGATGCTTTTATTGAAGACAATGTGTTAACAACAGATGTGTTGTAACTCTGTCTGAGGGATAACAGGGGTCACGGCTGCCTCCCCCACTAGTCTCCTTGATCAGTCACCCAGTTTTTGACGAGGGTCTGTCTTAGACCGATATACACATATCCCTTCTAATTCTCATTGGATTAACTGTACCCCAATAGATATTTTAATAAATAGAAAATGTTGTGTCCATCGCCTGATTTCTGCTTTTAATTATGTTTTTAGAGTTGATTATTGGACTCTTCTTTCATCTTCATTGCAAATGTATGTAAAAAACTTCACTGACTGATTCAATGTTGTAAAAAAGGGTAAAAGACTTCCAAGAAGAATAATAGTTTTTTATATCCACATGCATGATACAGTCTGTATGTGTGTGTTCAAATTTCAATTTCAAAATATATGATTAAATATTTCAATAATTCTTCTGCTGCAAATTGGATTGGAATTTGTTCACCAATTATGCTCAGGTATAGTGAAGAAATTCACCAATTAATCTTTTTACTGCAGATATTTGCAAATGAATGACTTGTACACTGAAAGTAGAAAATTATTAAAGTGCATTTTTAAAAAAATTCCTTTTTACAATCAATTTTAATAAAGTGTGATATCGATCCTGAAATAAAATATGGATGAATACATTTTGTAGGAAAAACCAATATCAGGTGCTTCCAAATATGTGAAGTACTCATATATATTCAGCAGAAACAGTTTGTAGCCTCTCCTGATGTCTGCAGCTTGAATAGTTGGACAAGATACAAGCAGACAGTGACTATACCAGCGTCCTGCTGTGTTCAGCTCTGTATGATCAGCCAACATCAGTGTCACCTCACATCAATGACTGCAGTGGCAGGGACCAGTAAGGGTTTTATCAGGAGGAGATTTATTGGTTGGCTGGGGCAAGGCAGGGGATCTATAGGAGGAGCAGGGAGAGTAATTCGTCAGGAAGACAGGGATTACAGCAGGTGTGCTCTAACAATGCTAATGTGTGTGTGTCTGTGTGTTTGTGTGTGTGTGTGTGTGTGTGTGTGTGTGAGACATACGACTGGGCTGGAGTGAGAGTAGAGGACACAGCTCCTGCCATAATGACCCTTAAGAGAATGAGGGTTTCTGGGATGCTGGGCGGATATATTTTGACAAGACGTGTGTGTATGTGTAAAGAGAAGTAGGAGTGATGGATTGTGGGTAGATGGAAGGAGCTGACGTGGAGGAGAAATGACTTGCAGGGAAAGAGAGAGGTCGGTACGGGTCCCAAATCAGAGCAGGAGTGGCGAGGAAAGGCCATCAATCACTCTGGCATCTATCGAGTAGGTCTGGGTGTTTGGGCTGTGTCCCCATGGGACTATTAGAAGAGGCCTGGCATGTTAACTACGGCAACAGGGGTCTTGACATCAGCAAATTAGCTGCAGTTCAACAAGGATGTCATGACAGAAAAGCCTTACAGAGTGACTGCTGCAACCCATATGCACATAGATGCACATAGATGCACATAGATGCTTGCTTCATTAATATAAAAGAAGGTGATCGCTTGAGTTTGAGCATTAAAATATTTATGATCCTGGAGGCTTGTATGTTCTCTTCTCTTGGTTTAGCTTTTTTTCTTCTAATTCCCCGCCCTTTTTCTCTTCATGCCACAGCTGTCCGCAGAAGGTCAGAAGTGGGGGGAATAAGTGAGAGCTGGAGCGAATAAGTAAACAGAGCCCCACTGCTGCCCACTAATGAATCTGAATGAATTGTGCAATGGGTGTGTTTGTAGAAATGTGTTATTTTGTGCTTGTGCATGTGATTGTTTAAGTTTGTGTGTACATGTTTGCACATCAGCTGATGAGCCATAGGTTAAACAATAGTTCACTTTAAAAAGAGTAAATGCAGCTCACCCTCCCATCTCCTCCTCCTACTCCTTCTGTAGTAAATACTAAAGTGGGGAAACTCACACAGTAAAGGCATTTATTGTTACACGCACTCATGAAAAGACACACACACCTTCACCTAGGCACGCATCCCTCACTTAAACAAAGTAAGCAGTGCCGGATGTATATGTCAGAAAGAAACAGTTTGGCTCTGCAGAAGTCATACATGCTCACACACAATCACACACACACAAAAATATAAACCAAGCACAGTATCAAACAGCTCCAAACACCCATGACACACACTTTGAAAAATCCCTGCAGCACATCCAGACTCTTTAATCCTGTCTTTCTCAATCACCCTTTG
The DNA here is from genome assembly GCF_033026475.1 of Channa argus. NCBI lineage: Eukaryota > Metazoa > Chordata > Actinopteri > Anabantiformes > Channidae > Channa > Channa argus. Next base: position 13,077,373 of record NC_090206.1, read on the forward strand.
CTTACTTCATCTCTTTTTTCTTTCACTCTTGTGCTTTTCTTTCCTATCAGTCTCCCTGAACATCTTGTCTTAGAGACTCTGGCTTCAAACCTGCTGCTGACAAACTGCACCCTTACACCTGATGGCTAGCGACAGAGTGAGAAAGACAGACAGACAGGAAAGGAGGGAGATAGTCAAAGTACACAGCTTGAAATCAAACACATAGCAGGAGGCGGAGAAGTAAATGAGAAAAAAGAGCGATGAAAGTAGGACTGGTGCTGTATCCTACACACAAACAGAGCAATTAGAAATCAACACAGAAGAAATTCTAAAAGGGATGTTCCAATAGAAAGAGAGGCAGTAATGACTGACTATAAGTAAAAGGATGGATGGATGGGTGGATGGGTGAGCAGAGCTACAGGAGTGGATGAATAAGAGATGGGGGTACTCACACAGGCAGACATCCTCGCCTCGCTACAGACAACTACTTTCCTGCCTTGTGAGCTCCTCCGTCACAGTGACATTGCTACAGTCCCTTCACCGCGGTACCTGGGGGTAAATCTCGTCCTGTCTGCCTCTCTTTTTCTTCTTCTTTTTCTAATACTCTGGGGCTCCTTTTTCCCTTCTCCTCTCTTTCTCTCTTTACCTTCCCGCTACTTCTCCCTCTCAGCCTCTGGCTTTTCCCTCTACTACACCTTTTCTCTCCCTTTCTTCCTCTCCAGTCAGCTTCCGTTGCTTTGCTTGTCCAGCCCGACGACTCTCGGCAGGGTCCTGCCGTGTCCTGCTGTGTGTGAACAGGGAAGCGTGCTCCTCTTCCTTGCTCACGGGTTCTCCATTGCTCAGGTTCTACCTCACTCTCGCATAAAAAGCACTAGTACTCTTTCTCCTGCTCTCACTATTTGTCTTGAATATTTTCTCCTCTTCCTCAGTTGCTGCTATCTTTGTCTCTTCCCCTCATACTAAGACAGAAAAAAGGGGAAGGCTTACACCCTGCTGATGTGAAACGGGAGGACAAACAAAGAGCAGCAGAAAGAAGTAGCAGCAGCCAATGGCACAAGAGGGAGACAAAAAGCGCTGGAGAGAGTACAAATAGTGCAAGAGCATTACAGGCAGAAAGAGGGAATGGTGAAGTGGGGGAATCACATGCACACCCACTCATTCACCATCACAAAGAGCGTGAGTGTTAAACAGAGTGCTCCAGATATAGGTTCATCATCAATTCAAACACATGTCCATACACACAAACTTGCGCACACACACACACACACAAATGCAAATGAATGCATGTGCAATGACAGGCGTGCACATAGACTGGCTGAGTGCTCCAGATATAGCTTCATGACTTCATCGAGGAGCTAACCCCTCCTAGTCCCACCCAGCTTAAGAGACTCATTCATATTGAATCAAGTTGAAGGAGAATGAGTGAGAGAATATTCAGGACAAGACAGGGAATTTACCACAGATAGATTGATAGAGAAAGAGACAGGGACAGGAGATGGAAAAGGAGATGGATGGAGAAAACCAAATGAGTTTCACTATCTGTGCATGTTTTCAATAACATCTCTCTCTTTTTCACCTCTGTCCAAATTCTTTGCTTCATGTCTTTTTGTCCTTTCTCTTTCACTATAGAACTTTTTAAAACACAATTAAAAAAACATCTCCTGTCACCATCCATTAGCTTCAATCAACTACCTGTCTGACTAAACACACATGTCAATCAGCAGCACAAGCCCAAGTCAGCACATTGTTCCTGTTACTCTCAGTATGAAGGAGTACATGGACAGAGAGTATCCAGACGAATGAATGCTGCACTCATGTCGTTGTTGAACATTTCAATCCCACACTATGAGCAATATGATGCAGCCTCTGCTCCAGCTTTTCACAAGGTTTTGGAACCAGGCTACAGCTGCACAGATTCACTCCAGTTCAGAGGTGAAAAGGTTGTGTTCAGATTTTGATTAAATTTTTTTTCCACTCTATATAAAAAGTGCACTCATACAAAAATCAATCACGTCCTTGAAATAGGTCTTTAATATTTCATTCACTGACATATAATAAGCCTTGTGGTTAGAAAGAAAAGCTGAACTTAAGAAATTAGGCAGATTTTACCAATACTTCAAATGAAACCCAAACATACAAACCAATCCATTTCCCTGTCCTGCTGAAATGGGCTTTCTCCAACGTGCAGGAAGCACACAATTGTTTAAAATATCACGTATGCCATGGCTCCTTTAAAGCACAAATATTAAAACTGCTACAGACAAGTACACAAAAGTATGTTGACAGCCCTGTCAAGTCATAAGCTGCACTATAGTACTAGTATAGCTGCATCTCTGGACACACAGACTTAGATTATGGTGCACTCTAGTGGTAGGAGTAAGCTATCCAAAGAAAGCATAGTGTCTTGTGTCTTGTGTTAGACACAAACAATCAAAGTCCACAGATGTAGCTAACTTCAAAACAATTAACTCTATAAATGGAAAGTGCTTTGTAGGCAGAGAATATTAGATATCTTGAAAATCACACACACCAGCCAGGAAAGTTTTATAATACATCCAGAGTCACAAGCCTGCGAACAAACACAAAAGATCCGACTGCAGGTTTTAAAGTGCTTGTGGGAGGAGGGGGGGGGACAGAGTGGAATGCTGTAAGAGAAAGAGCGATGGAGTTAGAGAAAAGAGGATAAAAAAGAGAGCTATCCTGAGACTACACTCCCCATCTTTTCTCCACTACACGCTTTATCCATTACCGCAGAGAGAGAGACCGTCACTGAAAGTTTCTCAATCCTCTGAGATGGAAGGGGGTGGAGAGACTCTCTCTATTGCGTTCCCTCTCTTATCTATCAAACACACATGCAGCTAATGCTGTGGCACAGTTGCTGTTGATAGAGGGAAAAGAGGAAAAAGACAAGAGGAAGAAGAGACGAGGGAGCTGGTGTGAGTGGCGCTGTGTAAAAGAGACTAGAGCAGTGTTTAAAAAGACAAAAGAAGAAATTAAAGACAGAAGGAAGAACATAAACCCAGGAGGAGAGAAATTAGAAAAGAAGGTAAGATGGCACTGTGAGTGAATAAAGTGAGATCAAACCTTTTACACAGATGCCATTTTTAAACTCAATTTTCACCCAATCCAACAGCTGATGTTTAGATTCAGGACCAAACTGATTTTTGAAACACAAACCTTCACCACTCTTCTTGTTTGTGTATTTTATATAATTATAAGCATGCCCTCAAATTTGCACACATATACATGTTTCATGCATATTCAACACATTCCTATATATATATATATTTTATATGTTTCCAGATGTGCACAGGCTTTGTGTAAGAGTCTAAAGTGGTTTCTCTAGAATAGAAACCCTGAGAAGACCATATCGACGAGGGTTCGGCAGCTGTGCTGGCATCAGCACACTGTCACCTCAGCAGTGAAAGGTAATGACCGCGGGACATTGCTAAATGACTAAAGGTACCACAGGTCCTCAGTGTGAAGTGGAAGCATAGACCAACAAGCATAAATATGCACTGAATATTAATGAGCTTCATTACATTCTTTGATTAGTTAAAACACTGATTCAGCTTCTAACAGCAAGATGGTTACACACATGCATTTTACAGTGTGTTACTATGTAAGTGTGTGTACTACGATGTGTGTTTGTAGATTTGTGTGTGTTTGTACAGTAGCTGGACTGACTGTATGTGTTGTAGCTCTTGTTTTAATTTTATTTACATTTAAGTAAAAATACCACATTTGGTACTGTTAAACAATAATGTAATCGAAGAGACGTCACAATTTCAGAAAAGGAGACACATATATTAGACTTAGACATGTATTTGTAGTGTCCACCTACCTGTCGTGGTCTCTTCCAACGCCCCAGACACGGATGCTGCTGATTGGCTGAGAGTGCAGCAGGCTGCGATCGTCTGGGTCAACCAGAGTCAACATGCGGTCTTGAAGCACCATCAACATTCCTTTACCCTGCAAGACCACAAACAAGAATACACTAAAGTAGTGGCACACAGTCTGGACGGTCAGTCACAGTGGGTTGAATGATTATTGAATGTGTATATAACCATAAAATATGGATCATAGAAATACACTGACTTCTCCCCAGACACCAGCTGAGTCTCTTATGTCCCGCCTGCAGTAAGACAGCTGTCTGATACAGTGATGGACTGCGACACTGCTCCTCCCCTCGCACAGGTCCTGCTCTGCCATCTCCACCCAGCCCAGAGATCGCACTGGAAAAGACTGGACAAGCACGCACACTATTTATTAACTTATATCCTCATATACTATTTTCTTAAACTTTTTTTGTCTATAGCATCATCAGTTATAATGAAATTAATGAAATTAAAATAGTGTAAAAGTGTATTGGAGCAGTCAGATGAACAAACAGGTTGGAAACAGCCCTGAGTTTAACCACATGTATCAAACATTTTGTAATAAATAACAAATTTAGGTAATAAATAATTTGCCATACTGTTTGAATATAAGAAATCAGCCAAAAATGTTACCTAATTATTTGAATCCTTAAGGCTGTGTGTGTATAGTTATTGCAAGTAAGGGACATAAAAACTAAGATGTCACACTGGATGATGGGTAATAATTTTACAGTTCAGAGATTAAGCTCCATGTTTTCCTGCATTGGAATCATTGTTAAAATCAACTCACTCTTAAACTTACTTTAAATCTTAAACACAGGCTAAGAGGAAAGTAAAAAAGTATATAATCACACACACAACAATTTAATTTTGACATTTTACAGGTACAATGCATTATGAAGGATCAGCTATACTATCACAAACCAGGTGTCAGAGCAATAACTCTGATGGCTAGCTGTGGAGGACTTCACATGAAATATGACAGACTTGAATCATCTTGAATTATATTCACATTTCCAGTGTTTCAACTTTCCTCTGTGGTATGAACATATCAAGCATTTTTCTTTCAAGTGACATTTAAATCTGAGTCTTGTTTTCAGGCTCATTTGATTTATGTTTGGTTATTTAAAAAGTCAAGTAAAAACCCTGACTCGACATGTAACCTTTGTGCAGAACTTTAGCATCTAAATCATGAGAATGTTTGCTTTTATTTTCTGCCTATTCACGATGTGAGCAGCTTTACCGTTTTATTGTTAAATTAACTAAATATGCCCTTTACTCTCAGAGGCATTTCTGTGTGCTATTCTCCACATGGGGGCAGTGAATACTAGTTTGACCTCCTGTCAGTTCAGAAAGGATTCACTGAGTGGCGCTGCAACAAACATAGAGAGAAAGACAGAGGACGGGATGCCAGGGAGCAGGTTCATTACGTCATTGCAAACAAGTCCTAGTTACTTCCCGTCATTTTCAAACACATCATGTGCAGCAACCTGATATATAAAAAGCATTTAAATGTTACCAGCATTTAAATGTGTTAGGCTGACACAAATGTTAAGTTGTAATGATCTTACCATTGCCTCTGGATCAGAAAAGGTATTGTTGAGGTCCACTGTTTCTAGCTGGGCTGGAGGGCTGCAGAGAAACATAAGACAACAAATAGTCATATTTTACGTAATAATTCACTAAGAAATAACCGAGCCTAGGAGTTACTATGTAATTGCAGTAGCAATAAAATTACACATTTTGCTACTGAAGAGTGTGGGTGTGTGTATTACTTGAGTTTAAGTGAAGCATAGCGGAGAGTAGCCCCTTCAAATGCCTTCAAACTGGGATCTGGATAGACTGGATAGTCCTTTAGCTCCTCGAGCAAAACAGAAAAAAAGACATTCAGAAACAGACACTAACAGTCACAGTCTTGATTTTACCAATTTATTTGCTCTAATAATTTACTACTAATAAGAGGAGAGTACTTATTTTAAAATAAAATATGGATTATTCCTCTTTGTTGAACTGGCCTGAGTGGGGATTTCTGTGTATTCATTTCAATTTTAAGAGGTGCAACAGTAATAGCCACATTAAACTTTAGGAAAAGCTGTAGAATAATAACCGGTGTCAAGTGTGATATGTGATTTAAACAGAAGAAATGGTAGAACCTATAGTGACTGTGACTGTACCAAACTCTGCAATAACCGTACTGAGTGAATATGTCACCCTATATAAAAGTATGCTTTTTTGTAATGACTGTAGAAGAGCTGTTGGTTCTGGAATCTGACAAAAACTAAAAAATGTTTCCTATTCAGAAATAAAAACATTAATCAAGGAAACCACTAAAAATGTATGTAAATTTAAAGACAGACACTTTAAACATGTGAACACTCAGATCACTTTGAGTCTGTGTGTTACCTTGGCTGTGCAGGTTGTGGTGTTGAGATTTGGTCCAGAAGAGGTGACATCATTGGAGGGGGTGGATGAGTTAGAGGAGGAGGGGGAGGATGCCAAGGGAGAGGGGACAGGCTCCACTGAGCTGTCAGATATCAGACTGCTGGGGCGCTGGGGGTGAGAAGGAGGGATGAAGACCGAGACAGAGAGAGACAGATGCATTATTAGAGAAACAGAGAAGGAGACAGACAGACAGAGGCTGGTGCGTTCACCATTGATCGTGATGACGGAGACTCATTACTGAACCCAGCTACACAAACTGCTGTTAAATCTGTGTTTTTTTATATACATATACATATATGTATGTATGTATGTATGTATGTATATGTATATATATATTTTTTTTTTAATGAAGATGTCTCAGTGAGTCTCAGTGAACATAGGGTGCACACAGGCAAAAACTAATGTTTTAAACATGAAGACTGAAGATTATTTTTTCTGACTTTTCCTGCTGGTGATTTCAGGGCCTCAGCTTAAAAACATTTTACACCACTTGTGCAACTGTAGTTACTTTTTACACCACTGGAAAGGTGGTTCTTCCCAGAATGTGTGTGTGGCTGTGACAGTTTCCTAATCTACATAAGTCTGAATATTTAGCTTTCTATAAATAATAGACTTATGTTTTATAAAACAGATGTTCACCTTTCTTAAAGTGTGTATGTATAAATTGTTAGCCATTTATTGGCTGAATAACCCTTAAACATGCAGAAAAATTAGTAGAATTGGCAGAACAAGTGTTTTCTCTTTAAGGACTTATGCTGAAATATAAATCAGCTATATTAAAGATACTAGTGCCTCAAATACCCACAAGCTGTAGTAGGTCTGTGGGTTCTCCCACCTCACTGGGTGGTTTAAGGGAGTCCTGCGTTTCCTGTAGTGGGTCACGCTCAGTGTCTGGCTCTTTGTTGGGCGACATGTGTTGGTTGCTGGAGGCAATAGGCCGGTGGTACTGCGTGGTGCCGGTGGGGACGTGCCAAAAATAGACTTCAGATGAGTCTGATATCTCCCGCCAGCCCGGGGGCAAGTCCCCTTCCCCCCATACATCTGCTGATGAATAACAGCAATACACAAACACGTGTTGCACATTAGTGTATCACACAAACAGGTATTTCTGTATGCTTACAGTGAAGCAGGCTCTTCAAGAACATATGTGGTCCTGACATATGTACAAAGGGGGGGGCAGAGTAGATTTCAAACAGGGCCAGTCTACCCCTTCTCAGTTTCTGTTGTCATAGTAACTCCAGGGCTCGTCCCCTGTAGTCTCACCCAGTGGCCACCAGCCTTTCTCCTCTCCTCTCTCTGCTGTTTAATTTTCACTGCCTGCCTTTGTAAATTTCCTTCCATACTCTCACTTTTCTAACTATTGGGTTGTCAGACTTCCTTGGTAATTATCATTAAATCCAACTCTGTTTTTCTTCTTCTTCTTTTCCCTCTTTTCACACCCTGCTATCTGCAGTATCCTAACCTTCTGTCCATCTTAATCAGTCTCTGCACCATAGGTGGCTCACAGGGACCCTAAAGGTTGCAGCAGTATTGCTGGTGTGACTTGTTTGCTAAATAAAAGACTTCTGGTAAATTTCCATTTCAGACCGTCTGTAGAGTAAATAGAAGGACAGAGAAACAAAGGAGTTGCAATCGTGGCATGATTAAATGCTGACACACACACTACATTTTCTAACAGAAAGATCAGATGTGGAGACAAACAAAACAATTTTCAAACCTGTCTCATTTGGAGTTTGATCAGAGGGTGACTCCTGGGACAGGGTGGTCCAGCTGGAGTCTTCTTCCTCTGAAGGAGTTTCAGGAGTCAGATCCATTCTTAAGCCTACTTTGGGGAGCCCAGGCTCTGGTTCAGGATCAGACAGGGCAAGGGGTTCCCTGTTCCTGGTAGGGGTATTCCTCTCTGAAACACGAGCCTGTTTAGGGGAAGAAGGAGGGTACTGTTGCAGGAACTGGTTCTCATTGTTAGGGTGCAGCTCCACCTTGATCACCCTGGGCTGGGAGCTGCGAGGGGGCTTTGCTGGACTGCGTGGACTGGCCTGAACCTGGATACAGAGTTCCTCTCTGACCTGGGGTGGAGCATGGTTCTGGAGAGGGTTGTGGTTTTCTGGAATCCACTCTGGGCTGTTGGTGGAAGAGGAGGAGGTAGAGGATAGTGGGACTTCCACCACCACTGGTAGCAGGGGCTGCCTTGACGTTGGTGTTGGGTCATCTTGCTCTTCCTCCTCCTCCACAACTGGCCCCACCTCTTCCTTCTCTTCGTGGGAGGCCTGGTTGCTGCTGGGCTTCTCCTCCTTCTGGCTCTCCCTCTCTTTGGCAGGACTGGCCAGCTCCTTCTCTGGAGAAGCCTGCTGCTTCTTCTCCTCTTTCTCCTCCTTGTTTCCACAGTTAAAGTCCAGATCCCAGCCCTTCACATGATACTCCAAGAAGCTCTTGGTCCTTCTTCGAAATGGGGGCTGCTGTGAGTTGTCTTTCCCAGATTCCAGCCAGTCAGAAGTTGGGTTATTTATGAGATCATTGTGAATTTTGCCCTCTGTGTTGGCTCTGCTCAGCTCCATCTGCTGACTCTCTGCTCGTCTCTGCATGTTGGCCCCATTCTTTACCAGTTTGGGGTTTGGTGTATTGAACAGTGAGGAGGAGGAGCAGGAGGAGTAGAGGGCTGAACTAGAGGAGGACTTAGTGGGGAGACCTCTCCCTCTGGTTACAGGTTGGTTTTTTGAGGCCAAAGCCAAGTTGTCACTTATGCCCATGGCACTCCGCACACTGGTCATTGCGTATCTCTGACGGCTCTTTGGCAAAGTGGCCGAGCTTCCGGTTTCCATGGACTCCTTAATGACATCACGCCCAAGCAGCTGGTTGTAAGAGGAACGAAGGCTGAGAGAGGTGGGAGGATTGGCGGAGAGGCTGCTGCGATTGGCCAAACCCACATTTGAAGGGGAGGAGCCAGAACGTGAGAGTGGAGGGGTTTGCGCTGACATCATAATTGACAGGCAATATACAGCCCTGATTGAACTAATGGGAGAAGAGAGGGCACAGTCAAAAGTCATGTATCAGTCTACAAGGGGATGTGCTACATCAGATACATTATTATTGCTTTATATATATACACACACACACACACACACACACACACACACACACACACATATATATATATATATATACATCCGAGAAATACAAAGGAGTGAGACTATCTCCATTTGATGATACATATATATATATATATATATATATATATATATATATATATATATATATATATATACATACACACACACACACACACACATATATATATATTAATATATATAATAATTCAAAGTATGCACAGCAGAGCATTATTCCCCCCCCTCCAAAAATAGGGGGACGAATAGTGTATTAGTCTTTTCAGTTCTGTTTTAGGGTACAGCAGTGAAATGCTGACATTGTTCTTTGCTTTAAGAAAAAATAACCCATTTCCAACTTGAAACTGTTTCCGTGCCTACATCTGCAGAGCTAGAATATTAGGAATCAATAGCATAATAAATTGTTATATCAACTAGAGTAGAAAGTATTGATTAATTAGTCGATTAATTAGTTAGCTACTATTTTGTTAACCCCATTAAGTATATCAGTGAATACTGGCTACATAAGGAAATCTCCTGTCTTCACTACAGTTAAATAACAGCACAAAAATAGTGGGTTAAGTTTAAGAAGGATGAACATGAAATCAGGACCTATCACTGATCCCTCTCCTACTCTGTCTGCTGCTGATGGGGACTCTCTGCTCACAGCTAGGGAGTCCCGCCTGGTTTGTGACTGTCTCATTGTCCACCAGAACCTGCGACACATTAGGTTGATACAGCTTTTTACGACTTCCAGCTTTAGGTGTATGTGGACTAACGTGTTTATTACCTTATTTACCAATAAGCTTGTTGTGGTGATTGTGGGTGGATGGAGAACTGAGGGCGCAGCTGAAATCATCCATTTTCTGCACGTTTATGATCGTTTAACGAGGGTTTATGATCATTTCCTACTTTCATTTGCGGAGCGTTTTTACGTTCGATTTAAGATGGAACTTTTTACTTTACCTGAGCTGTCTGCGCCTGCGAGGGAATGTTGTTAGTGTCCCAATATTGTCCCAGGTACTAAAATTTACCGTTAATCTCTAGCCCAACCTGCGACCCGTCGACGCACGTTGCGTAAATCGATGTGTTTGTAATCAATTACGTCGGCGCGTCGACCCCCTAATACATTTATTACATATAAACACTTTGATACATATCGTTTTTGACCAAATTATGTGCTGAGCTGCCTGGAAAATACTCCTCACTCTCTATTGTCTCTGAGTTCAATAATACTGATTCTCCTTTTGGTTGCAAAATTTTTTATGTTCCCTTATCAAAATGACTGGCTAATGGTCAGTGACTGGACAAGTGTTTTTTCAAAAGCTTTTTTCACTGGCTGACAACAGCTGTAACTATTATAATTAGGAAAATAATTATCACGGCCTTTTACATAGTGTTTTGTGTTACGTTGCTGCTCAGCAACGGTTGTGAAAAAAATCTGTGACATCGTCAAATGGAGATAGTCTCACTCCTTTGTATTTCTCGGATGTTACAACTCAACATAAAGCGCCTTTCTGTTTGCTGTCTCTCTCTGCAGCTCAGCCATACTCAGGGGCTGTTATTGATACACTGTGTTGCCGATTATTTTCCAGCCTCAGACCCGTTTTACACATAAAGTGTAACTGCTGAAGTGCTAAAAAAACACTGCATCAAAGTGATGCTGGATTGCAATTTGCATTATATTGGGAGCGAGTCAGACCCTCGATGAATTCACCCAGGGCTGACATACAAAGCTGGGGTTGAGGTATAAGCTGGTCTTTGGGGAGGAGAAGTCAGCTCCTGCTAACTGGCTAGTAACTCCTTTATCTCTGGGTGGATCAGGTCTGTGCTGATCAATACAGACATATGTGTAGCAAAGAATAATTATGATCTAAAGACACAGCACATGTATGGGATGTGTCACTATGACTTTGGCTTTTACGGATTTCATTAGACTTCACCCCTCTGGAAAGCTGGTAAACAACAGATATAGATAGAAAAATATGTCCAGGCATGTTATCGTAATGTATAAACATCCTTTTACCCAACTATACACGCACAAACAAACACACACACACACACATACACAGCTCAGACAATGCTACAGTCATGATCAGCACCTTTTCTTGAAAACATGGAAAATGCGAATGCAGCAGATTTTATAGCACAACAAAATCTTGGGAAAAAACAGAAGCTTAATTTTGGAGAAAACAGACTTTGTTCATGTGGGTCCCCTATCTGTTTTCTGCTCCCTGGGTGGTTGTAGTGTTGTCCTTCTGTGACAACAACCTGTTTGTGCTGAGTCTGCACTCACACTACGGGCCTTTGACTTGAACATAAACACAGCACCAAGGGTCAACAGGTATAAAGTACTTGCACTGACCTGCCCAATCAGCAGTGCTTATCACTACTGTCAGGTAAACCACCTTGTAACCCCTATTGTAATATTTTCCATTTAATGGTGAACTATTTCTTCTTTAGGTTATAGTAAATTTTCACTTATGTCTAAATGCAATAATCTACAAAGCCTAAAAAGGTGACTATTGTAAAGCTTTTTGCTCTACAGTTACAAATTGTGCCTAGAGGGACATAAATTTATGGCAAACATGTTGCATGACTCAGATTACCTATCATGACACAACCACACAATCTGACAAGGCGCAACAGGCAAACAGCACATCCAACTCCTTTGCCCTGTTCTTCTGGCTTTCTTTTTTATTATTACTGTACATCAGAGTTGCACTCACACTAGATCACCTGGACAGAGATAGGAGGCTTCCCCCCCCCCGACAATGCAGCCAGGGCTCCATTAGTTAAAGAAAAGTGGGGCGAGGAGAGGATGCGAGGGGAGTGGGGAGGAGAAAGGATGGTTATTAGAAGGAGAAAGCGTGGTGAATGACACAGCAGTTTGCAGGGCAGTGGAACACGCAGAAGTAGTTAAACTGTTGTCAATAAATAAACAATAAAACTGTTGTGCCCCAAAACAGCAAAGGTCCATCGTGAGATGCACAAGATTTAAGCACCTGGCCAGAGCACAGCAGCAACGTATAATAAAACAACCACACTCCATTACCCTTAGCTTTTGGTTTTGTGTCTTTTTTCTGCTTTCTTCCTGTGTTTGATCTAGTGACTCTTACAATGTGGAATCCACATTGATGGAGAAAGAAATCAAGTAACGGTCTCCTACATGTTTACCTGCATCATTGTAAAGAATTAAACTTGTTTACGGACAAAACTGTTCTCTCCTTCTTTATGTAGAAGCAATCTGCTTTAGTTATTGCTGTCTGCTTCACTTGTATAGTGTTTACAAGCAAGAGTGCAATAACCTCAAGGTCACCTAAAAATGAACATCTACTTCTTATTAGTTCCTAACAATTACATCCTTTATAGAGGCATCATCAGGTAATTTACAGATATTATCAGCTACATTGGCATGTCTGGGGAATCCATTCTTCCTCATCAATAGTCTCTGTATTGACAGGGCCCTTACCACAACTCTGAGCTACAAACACTGCTTCAGAAATGAAACGCAACAGATGAAAGCACACCCAAGGGGGAAATGAACTTGAAAAGTCGATGATGTCATGGGTGGAGTATCCTAGCCCCTCGTTTTTTGCTGCTTCCCCAATAAACTCCCTCACTGACATATCACAAACAGCGTCAGGTCATTTTAAAATCTACCATAGCGCCAAGGATGCACAGGTGGAGTTGCCAATATCGCGGAAACAAAGCTGCCGATATGTGGATAGACGCAGTTAATCTCCACCATCCGGTGCCTCTCTCCAACCCCATCACCACCGCCGCACTGGGAGGGGAGCACATCCCATCGAGAGCATCTACTTACATCCACTCGCCGCTTCGATCAGCCTCCGGGCGTCAGCGACTCCACTCCCACAGAAGCACACACTAATGAGCAGCACCGAGGTGGACGGTCACTTGTAAGCGCCAGTTCGCCCGTAGCTGCAGCCGGCAGCCCGTATTGGATCACATCACATTATCTGCCCTCCCAGTCCAGCTCGGTGCTCGCTGGCGGACAAGCTGCGCTTTCTCTATGCGCCAGAGGATCCCGGGGCGGCGCGGCGCTGAGCCGGCCAATCAGAGCCGCGGACGCAGGACGCTCGGCGCACGGAGGAGACGCAACCATAATAAATCTACCGGTGTTATTTTGCAATTCAGGTAATGAAATCGCACATCATCGAAGTCTTACGTCATGCGAGAGTCCGGCAATATATATTTCACAGGGACTAACTTTCAGTGGTCTTTAAACCACTGCTGGTACCACCTGTAAAAAAATTTGCATTTTGCATTTTGGAATATATTTTTTATTACTGTGTGTTTTAACAGCAGAACACTGTTCACCTTGGGTAACAGGTTTGATTCTCAGAAATATGCAGAACCAAAAGTTTTTCTTTTGCAATGGCAGAAAGCACTGACCCTAACAAGCTGTGTTCTTGAAATGATATGATACTGATATACTTTGTCCGTTTCACAGCATAATGTCGAAGGAGAAAAAAGAATGAAGTAAAGTGAGATTCTCAACCCAACTAACAGGCACAATAATTATACTTCTCTTCCCCCACAGAAAAGCTTATACACTTTAACACACAATACAAATCTTCCACATCTCATTTTACACATAATGAAACTCACTACTTTCAGACTTATACAATATAAAATCATCAATATATTAACATATCTACACTCTCACATTTGACAAGTCTTTTCATACAGTCTCTTTTCATACATTAGAACATGTACACACCTAACACAATTAAAAATACATTCCTCAGTTTTCCCTTAGAGTAACTATTCTATTCCCACAGTCCACTGGCAGGTTCCTCCCTCTGAGCTCTGTGAATGGACGTGCACAGGTGTTGAGGACAGAAGTGTGGGGGCACACAAGTTCCCGGTGCTCCAGGAGTGAGGCAGGAAGGAAGGGGTGGTGGGGTGGCTAGAGGGTTTAGAGGGACACGTCTGGGAAAGAGTGGACAGTGGCTGCTGGAGCCAATGGTCGCTCAGAGACAAACAAGGAGTTGAATGGATGGAGCGCAACACAGCATCCTCTGCAGAAGAGGAAAGGGAGAGAGAAGGGAGTCAATTGCTCATTCTCACAGATATTATCACTGTTGTCTTGGCTCATTAAAAGCTGATCCCATATAGTGTCATCAGTAACAAATGAACAAAATGCAGTGACTAATTCAGATGAATTATCTTTTCAACAGAGCATGTGTGCTTACCCTTACTGTGAGGCGTCAGTAAGCTCTTAGCCTGCCTGTTTCCTGCTTGAGCAGCTCGTTTGTACAGTTCAATTGCTGTTGTCAGATTCTGCTGCACCCCAAATCCACTCTCATAACACTGACCCAGAAAAAGCAGGGCGTTGTCATCCTGGGCACAAGAATACAAAATGGCATGTTATTTTGGCAGTGTAGGTGCCAAGAACCACCTATTGAAGGTGCAAGAACTTGATTTGGTGGCTTCTGTGCAGAGACAGACAGGCAGACATCTCGATTTAGATCGTAAACTGACAACAGGAACTTCAATGGAGAGAACAGTGTGAGCAGAAGAAAAAACATATCATCATCAAAACACTCACAATAGCTGTCAATCAATCACTTCAGAAATGCAGACTCATTGAATGTCTTTTTCAATGAGTCTGCACTTCTGACGTGATATTAAATAATAACTTATCAAATAATTTACTTCAACACAAATTGTAAGCGGGAATGCCTTTAAAAAAAAAGAGCTGTGAATATAAAAAAAGCTCAAGGTTAGGATTCCCAGTTTCCTAACGCAGACTGACAGACACATTACACCACAAGGGGAGGTAAAATCACAGCGATAAAGCCATTGATAAAAGGCTAGAAGCATCTAGAAGGGCACTCACTCCGCTCTCTGCTGCCATCTTTAGGTACTGGACAGACTTGCTCCCATCTCTCACTGGCTCCTGTGAGTAGACCGAGGCCAGGCAAAGCTGAGCCTGAAGAGGGAGAAAAGTGGAGTATTTTTTTTGGTTCAACATGAGCACACAAACAGCTGTTTATTAAATCGCACACACATAGACATACATAGAAACACTTACTTATTGGTAAGTAATGTATAATAGTCACAGTTCTTACATTATTATTTAAGTGTCCCTGTAAGCCATGACAGAGTGACAATGAGCCATAATGCACAGCACCAGGAATCCTGAAACTGAAGCAGCTAAATGGCATTCAGCCATCAATTTTACCTCTGCTTTCGTCACACTGAAATGTCAAAAATAGCAAAATATTGATGTAATGATACCAAAATCTCATAGTACTATATTTACACAATAAAAGGTTTATACAGGATACAATACTAATTAAAAAATACTTTTACAAAATACAAAATTAAAGATAATTTTATGAAATTAACAAATTCACATTTTTTGGTTTGTACAGCCTTTAATGCGTTTCCTTTTTTTTTGTTGTTTTCAGCTTTGAGAGAGCTACAACTACATCCATGATTACACCTGAACACATTAGATGAACTGAAAAAACAAACAAACAAAAACCTGTTACACACCTGGCAGACCAACAGTCCATAGTTGCTATCATGTTGAAACTTGCCTTAAACACTCCTAATGTGTGCAAAACAATCTTACTCAGTCGTCAGCAATGGCAAGAAAAAATGCATCCTGGACTGCCTACAACGCGGCAAAGTCCCCCTGTAATATCCCAGTACGTATTGTCACAGTTCTACAACATCATTAAGACTTATTCTGCATAATGATAATGCAATTTACTTATTATATGATCTATTTCTACATCATTATCAAATGACTAAAATTTATTTATAGCTCAACAAGTAAACAAGAGTGGGGGCCTGGTGACACAGTGGTAGAGCATTGGGTTGGGATGCAGAAGGCCGTCGGTTTGAATCCCACCCCAACTGCCCCGCCCAGCCACCAATAATCACCCGGGTGCCGGTCCCGAGCTTGGATAAAAATGGGAGGGTTGCGACAGGAAGGGCATCCGGTGTAAAAACGGATGCCAAATCAATGTGTGAAACATGTTAATCTTTTCCCAACAAGTAAGCAAGAGTGCTGGAAAATGATTTAAAGTATTGTAAAAAAAACAATAAAGACATAAATGAAAATGGTAACATTCCTTTTTTTCCATTACCTAGGAATTTCTAAAGTACAGTTTTATAACAGCGTATAAAATATGGTTGTAATAAAGTTAAAGAGGCATTGTCTGACAAAAGAGCTTACAAAATGAGGTCATGATTCCTACCTTAGTGAGCCCGGCTGCAGCAGCCCGCTCAAGCAGGTCAATGACCGTGTTCAGCTCCTCTAAACTCTGGTTCCCTCTGGTGGTCAGGAGCAGCTTTGCATAGCGGTACTGAGCCTGTATGTGACCCCCGACTGCTGCCTGGCAGTAGTAATACAGAGCCTGGAAATCAAATTACATAAGAGTCATTTCAGGACTAATATATGAGAAGTGTGACTGTGATATTTTTTATGAGAAAGCAAAGTGGGCTGACTGGGTTCTCACCTTGTCTTTGTCCTTTTTGACTCCTTTGCCTTTCTCATAGCACACAGCCGTGTTAAACTGCGCTTTGCTGTAACCTTGCTGAGCTGCAGCTAAAAAACATGTAAACGCTTCCTTGTCATTCTTGCTCCTGGCACTTTCTATACCTGCCAACATTAGAAAAACAACGATATTGGCTAAGCACAGAAAAATAACAAGAACAACAACAACAAAAAAACAAAATATACTTTCTGAAAGCAAAACTAGATTAAATTAACCCTCACTGTGTTTGTGAGTTAGTATCAAATCCTTACCGATGATGTTAAGGATTACAGGAACGCTGGTGTTTCCCACATGTCTGAGATCAAGTGCTGCTCCTGCCAGCTTCTCCTCATCAGACATGTCCTACACCACAAGAGAGAAGAAAGAAAGAAACAAACAAACACACACAAAAAAATAAATATCACAGGTCAACCACAGGTCAAGATCAGTCCCTTTTAAATATGAAAAACAGTGATGTAGATTCTGACCTTGTCATTGGCATCTTTTGTCTCTGTGTTGTTTTGGTTGCCATCCTTCTGCTGAGGGCAGGATGCTGACAGAGGCGATGCTCCTGTGAGACAGAGGAGAAAACTGTATTATTTCCCAAAACTATTACATTAACTTAAAAACACACAGTTTTCAAAAGTGTCAAACTGAAAAGTACAGAGTGTAGAACAAACCAGGTACAGGCAAATTCTGGTTTAGCAGTGCCCACTGGTGGTCAGGGATGGAGAAGTCAGCAGTCACATGGTCCTGGTCACTGCTGATGTGAGGACTGGCATCACCTGCACTGCTGCTGCTGTTGCTGCTCTGAGCTGAGGACTGGTCTTGGTTCAGTCTCTCTGGCACATCCTGCAGACACAGCACACTCCTTCCTCTGGGCAGGACATCACCCCTGGATACTGCAATATCAAGTGTTTATTGTTTATTTTGGCAATTGATGTCATCAGTTGAGATGAAGAAGATCAACAATCAGTGTTTCTACTGCTAGGTTGGACATAAAGACTCACAGATCTCCAGCAGAATGTGATAGCCACACTTGTGCAGGGAGGAGGGTGCTGTCAGGGCTCCAGAAGCTGAATTGGTCTCAGTGCTAGCAGAGAAGCGGGAGTGGATCCTCCTGCAGATCTGCATGAACAGAACTGCTGCAGCACTCTGTGGAAAAACAATCTCGCTATAAGTGTCATTATGTTAAAATAGTTACAGGTTTTCTTTTCAAACAAAACTTCAGTCCCATTCCGTTAAAGAGAGACAAAGGACATTTCAGTTTGAGTGTTTATATGTGCACAAAACTGGATGATGACATTTTCACATTAGAACTCTAGTTGTAAAATCATAGTGATCTTTGCAGACATTTTGGTTTTTGCACTTGTACAGCTTTGCCAAGCGAAGCCATATTGTATTAAAGTCTGTAAAAGGCGATCATCAACTACACGGAGGTAGAGAATTTAATCTTGCAAACACAAAAAAAATGCATTAAGTTATTGCAAAGCACAGCAGAACATTTAATTTTGAAATTGGACAGGTAGTTTCACTGGCTGTGCCTTGGTATGTGTGTGGTTGTGCGATCAAGTTTACCTTGAGCATATTATGTTTTAAAACTAATAGCTGTCAAATAGTGCACATAAACCCCAACACAATACACTAGTTTTCGTATCAGTCTATACGGTTTAGTATAGTAAGTCCTTAATCTCTTCCTTACAATAAACATATGAACATAAATCCACACAGTCATACAAGGTAAAAAAAGTCTTATCAGTTGCGTTTTAAGTAGAGAGATAAAAGACACACCCATCCCACAGCATCCAGCGCTGTGTAACGTGGGATCTCAGTGTAGCCAAATTGAAATGTCCTGTGTTTCTTCCTCCTTTCTCCATCTCCCTCTTTCTGAGCACTAAGAGAAAACAGCACAAACAAAATTCAAACAATTGTATGTCTATTTCAAGTTTAACAGATTAAGATATTAATCTGTTATACAAAAAATTGTGTTTTGGCAGATGACTTAGTTTGTGTTCCTTCAAACAACTCTGTTCACACACACACACACACACACACACACACACACACACTGCAAATGGTGCTGGATGATGCAAACAGCTGAAAGTTTGACATTGAGAGTGGCTACAGGGAAGGAACAGGTTCAAAAAAGGGGTTAAAAAGAAAAAAGGAAAAGGATGAGAGTTGTCTCTGAGGTTTGACCTTAATTCAAAAGGTTCTCTTTTCATCAGCTGATATGACGGTGGTTTGAGGGCAAAGTCGAGATGAAAGGGAAGACACTATTTTTCTATATTTCTTACTTCTTTCTTTTAAGGGTTTTGTTGTCCGACGTGGACAAAGTCTGGACAGTAAAACCTGGAATCTACCTGGTGTCAGAGGAGTGTCGAGAGGTAGAGAGGACAGTTGAGCTGTTGATGACCTCATCCTCCACATGGTGGTTCTGGGGCAGTCGCAGGGGGTTGCTGCCATGGCATCGATGTAGAACTAAAGTGTAGAGGGAAGAGAAAAATTACAGTTTTCAAATTTCAAATAATTACAATTTCAAATATTGTTATAAACTAAACATCTTTGAGTTTTCTAGTGATGTGTGGATGAGAGGAAATATTTTATGCGTCTACAACTTAAATATAAGACTTCTTAACCAGTACTTTTAGAAAAACCGTGGTGTACACTATATGCGCAACCCTTCGTTTGTAAATACAAAACATGAATTGGGGTCAAATAAGCTATTATAGCCTGTTTTTTCTTAATAGTGTTGACACGTTCTATCAGAGATATGTCAAACCAACTGTACAAGCTTCAGATTTCTGATAAATAGCACACATGGCCCTGTGGCCTGTTAAACCCTAATTTTAGACAACAGCTGTGTAATAAAGACATAGATCTGATTTTTAAAAAAGGCCACTTTTGAGATTTAATGCAATTGTCGTTTTTAGATATTTTAGATAAACTTATACGTTAAGATGTATTGAAGATAATTCGCCAAATGTCTGAATATCCAAAGTTAAATTGTCTACCCCACAGTTTTCGAAAAATATAATGCGTGTAAGACTTGCAGATGCCGTGTAATGCATGTTTGCACTGGGGTTCAGCCTCGCACAAGCCCTCTAAAAATAAACAGCAACAGAAGCCAAACCTGTGGCACCACAAACAGGTGGTGTCCGGTGCATCCACAGAGAAACGTCAGTCACTTTATTGCTGTTTGCTTAGTTTACTAGGTAACTAATGTCAGCCAACACTGGTGTCACAATAAACGACATTTCTTACTAGACTTGGTAAACAGCTACCAAAAACAATATAACAGAAGGTTAATGTTACGCAACAGGGAAAGTAAAAGTTTCCCGAAAGTCAGTAAGATTTCTCTCACCTCTTCCAACAAAACCTTGAACCCTCCACATGGTTTGTCTTTTACAGTAGCTTAAAATAACGTTAACGAGATATGTCCATTTTGAGATTAATCTGGAGGGTCCTCTGGACCCATCGACTACCCCAGGTTCCCGTTTTTAGACAGATGGGTCTCTCTGTTGAATAAAATCGGTCACGAGTGTCGGAAGTGTCGAAAGCTGCTCCACTGACGCAACCGAGGAAGAGTGAAAGGCTGTTTTATGTCGTCACAGCGTCACCGAGCAGTGGGCGAGGGAACTACAGGGCGAGGGAATTGTAGCAAGACACAGTCACAGTGTGCGGGGAAAATGTTCCCAAGACTGGTGAGTAACTTGTTAGTTAAGATTACAGCTTGGGGTAAGGGTGTGATAAACAATAAGATATATCCAAATATATATATATATCGGTAAACAGACTTCACTTCACACATAATCTACTCACAACCTTTGTGATCTTATACTAATCAGTGTGTGGGATGAATGTAATGGAAAGTAATGGGAAGGCACTGTAATGTTTTAGGTGATCCTAAATGGTTTGACAACAAGTTTGAGACATGGACTGGGACAAGAAAAATAACTCATGGTAAAAAAAATAACTGCTACTAAACAATTAGTGGTTGCTGTGTATCTCCAAAAGTCATGTATGTCATGTAATTAAATTAACAGGTTAGATAGAAGGATTCAATATCACTTTGCGTTATGTCAGTAATTTCTGCTGTTAAATGCTGGGTGTGGACACATATTAGAAAATATTGCTTGCGTATTTAATGAATAAATAAATCATTTCTAAATTTAATTTCCAACACAGATTTGATATCTATACATCAGCCACAACATGAATACTACCTGGTGGTTTTAGTATAAAAATACTGTATGTTTTTTTTTAAAGTGAACAAATGGATTCTTGAAATCACCATCTCCGAGTGATTTTTCAGCCCATTGTTTTTTTTCCAAAAAATACTGTATGTTGTTGTTTAAAATACATTGTTTTCTTACCTCAGTACTTTTTTTGTACTTTTTTTGTATTTTTTTCAGTACTAGATAATATTATAAAAGATATTTTATTAGGCCAATACTTGCACGCATTGAGTTTCTGAACTTCTCTCACCTCTTGAATTACAATTAGAAATTACATGTGCCCAGACTGCCCAGAGTGACCATGCTGAATCTGTCCACCAAGACATTATTGAGATCACCTGATCAGTGTATGTGATATAGTTACAATAGATGTATAAGTTATTTGACTACATATTGGCCAACTAAATAGACAAATTAATAAATAAAAATTTCCCAAAAGAGTTTTAGTCCTAGTTAGGTGAAGAGGGCTATTTTGGCTTAGGACATGTGAAGTCTAAATGCATGTTTCTGTTATAATTGACTGGTATATTTTATTTTTATTTTCTTTCTAGGCTGGTTGAAACTGGAAACAAGATTTTGACACATTTATAATGTTCAAACAAAATGTGGGGTTCTGCATATTTAACTCTGTGGTGCTATAATTTAGTGGTCTGTAATTTAACCTGAAACAATTTTACAGGAATTAATTACATTATTTCAAATACTTATTTTTTTGTCTGGTCAACATTTTCTAAACTCATGACCTTGCTATGAAATATTAAAAGATTATTTTTTCTGAGTTTTGCTGCAGGAGTTGCAGGATTAAATTTAATATACTGGGTTTATGTAAAGAAAATGTCTAAAAATGTCTTCACTAGTGAAGCTACAACACACCACAGCACTATTCACTTTAAGATATAGCCTCATATTTCCATAATTCAAAAGCAGTGCACACATTGTTAATGAGAAAGTGTCAGACATACTAAAAAATAAAGATGTGAATTATTATATCTGCCATAAAGTTCAAAATCAGTAATTTGTAGAGGTTCGGCTCAGGAAAGGAAGGCAATATTTTATTTTCCAATTAAGTTTCTGCAGAGTCATTAATAAAGCACAGAGACAACCAGGTTTTATGATAGAGTCTAATAAAAATTCTAATTCTCAATGTTTAATAAAAACGTCTTTCTACCATTAATTCTTGGACTTCTTGCATGTGATGCATTTTTCTCTCATTCATTATTTCTGCAAGGACACATGGATGCTTGCTACATCTATTTAAAGTTCCTCAGGATTAGAGTTGGAGCTCAGGTGTATTTTAAACTATATAATGGAAATGATGTGGTGTATAGTCAATAAGGAGACTGTGATTTAACCAGGATGGTATGATGGTAAAATATACAACATCTATGCTCTTCTTTGGCAAATAAAGGATTCTCTGACCAGGGTTGTTTTAGAAACCATTTACCTCGTCGGTCGCTTAGGGCATGATTCAAAGAGTTACGCATGCCCTGACACTTTCTGAAAACACACTCTCTTCCAGTCAGAATGGGGCTGGAGGGAAGAGATCAGCAGTTCAAACGTCAGATTAAACTAGGAATAATTCACTTCTTGACCAGTTTCCATGGTGACACGGTTATTGTGTCTTTCACTTACCACCCTCCTCGGGAAAATAAGTCTAGCCTGAAGGAGTTTGTAACATTAGTAAAATCTCTACTCTGCCAAATAATGTTTGCTGATTTGCCTGGGGCCAGATTTGTTTGGGCAACATGGAAAACACTGAACTGAGCTTTAAATGATGTCCCACTAGATCTGATTAATTGAGCAGCTTGTTTTTACACATTTTTCAGTCTGTACTTGACTTATCAACTTTGAGAAATTTAAAGCAGAGAGGGGACTCAATAATTCCCAAGCAATATAATTCCCCCCTTTTTCTGTGTCTTTAATTGTAGCTTATGACTTTCTCAGTGCCAACTAAAATTATGAAACGACTAACTGATAAGAGTTTTAAACATTTCTTGAGGTAATATTTAGATTTTCCTGATGGTGGAGTAATGTTTACATTTTCCTATTGATAATTTTACTCATTTAAAGGATCTTCCCAACACTTTAGAGCAATTCTTCTTTTTTATTACAAGCATTGTTGCAAGCTCCCCTCCAGCCCTCCTCTCCCCAACCTCTGGAATCTCAAACCCTTGTATGTCTCATTCGGAGAGAGGGGAGGGAGGGCGCACGTGGACGGACGTGCAGTGGAACCCAACTGGAAGAAGTGTTTATTTTATTAGCTGTGTGTGCTGGTGTAAGGATGGTTTGAAGAATGTGTGTGCGTGTGTGTTTTGGAGAGATGTAATATCTTGTCTTATCATAGGCCTTGACTATATATCCATGTAATCTGTGAAGTTGAACTGGGGATTAGAGAGGATTTGTTGAGAACAGAGTGATCCTCGGTCAAAGTTGTAGATTATGTTTTTTCTGTCTGGAGCCTTTCAGATAAAGAAGAAGGAAAAGTGGTGTGTGTCTCAGTAAAGAAGTGTCTCTTCTTGTGAATCTGTGCTGTGCAAGGCCATGGCAGCATATCATTCTGGCCTCAAACAAGTTGGAGGCAGAGAGAAACATTCAGATTTGTGTACTAAATTAAGTGAGGGGGGCGGGGAATTTAAAGAAAAGGGGAGAGAGGGGCTGTCTCTTGCCCCTCTCTCCCCTTTTTTCACTCTCTGTCGGTCTCCTTGGTCACACACATCCTCTCTCTATCACACACACACACACACACACACATCTTCTCTCACACACACCAATACACACCCAAACACACAAAGCCTGACGAGGGCTCAGTCCTGCTATGGCCACCACTACCACTGAGGAGAGCTCTCCAGTTCTGGCCGCCACAGCACCCCAGCAGCCTGACTTGGAAACTAGTGTAGAACCCGGCTCAGTAGCAAATCCTGAGTCCAGCGAGCCTCATCATGACAGGGAAGAAAAAGAACATGAGGAAGAGAGGGAAGGGGGAGGAAGCTCCATGTTGGGGCACGAGATTACACAAGCGCAACGCTTGGACCCGGAGTGGGTGGAAGAAAGGTTCAGGATTGACAGGAAGAAGCTGGAGAACTTGTTGTATGGTGAGTAAGCTGAGATGTTCATAATATAGTCAGTACTCTGCATCCAAACAACCTGATTCCCTGCTGGAAATGTTATCAGCTGATTGTCTCTCTAACTACTGTGTCATGACATCCCTGTGTGCTCCTCTTCACAGTCCTTATTAGCTACCTGACCCTGTATGTTTTTCAGGGCCACCATCAGTATAACAGCCATTCATTAAACTCCTGTTGCTGCATCTTTGTGATTAATGACCTTCAGCACTTTATTCCATTCAGAAGCCTTCTCTTTTATTGTCATTCCTGTCTGGGAAGCAGAGGTAACTGGCATTATTACTGACAATGTTACTTATTGCTGCTTGTCAGGTTTAAGACAAATGCCTCTCCTGTGTAGCCAGGGAAACTCTTTCTGCTGTAGATAGAGGCTGATGTTTGTCTGTTTGTCCTCGCGCAGAAAAGTGTTTGAGTGAGTTCGGCTCTGATAACTGCGTGCAGCTGGGACTCTGCTTTTGTGTCTGTTTGAGCAGCGTTCAGTCAGGCATTAAATTTCGCACCTCATCCCATTTGGCAATAATCTGTCTGGCTGAACTTGCAACTTTTCTCTGACCAGCTGAGGAAAAGTCTGTGCTTTTTTTTCTTCTTGATTTGGTAGGTGTTATTTAATTTTTGGTGGAAAGTCTTTGCGTCATAAAAAGCATTGTTTTCTGGGCTAATTTATGATTGCCCCTCAAGCCACCACCTTCTCTCTCCACCCCATACTGTTCTTTTCCCATTCCTCAGCTCCCAGCAGTGTAACCCATAGTGATGAAGGGGGGTCAGGGTGCTCCTGGGTCCCCCTCTGTACCCTGTAAATGTCACAGTGAAGCGATGGCCTTTTGAAATTGTTCATGTTCCTGGCAACCTCTTGTTCCAGTTGCTTGGCAAATTTCAGCCAAATAAACATTTAAATGTTGACTTCACACACATGCCTAATATTGAGCAACGCTGTGCTGTAAACAGAGGAATACGGTGCTGCTTACCAACATAAGGGGACAAATCCCACTGCAGGAATTTTGTAATGCTCGTTTATTTGTTCTTTCAGAGCCAAAGCACAGAGATAGTGAGACAGGCGAGGAGTTTTTTGAGAGAGTAAGTAAACATCCACATGTGTGAAACTGTTTATTCATAAAACCAATAGATGAAATAAGCTATAATCAGGCATTAAGCCTCCTGGTTAAATGTCACTTGCAGATCAGCGAGAACATCCCTGCTGCTGTTTTATCATTTGTTCCATACTCCATATTCAGTGATTACTGGTTTTATCGAGGTGATAATTGCAGCCTTTGAAATGCAAATGATGCTTTGTATTCTTAGATGGGCAGAGATCTGCTGTGTGTCTGTATGTGTCTGCTGGGATTTGTGTGGGTGTATTTCTGTTTACAGCCTCCAATGACAGCTCAGTCTTTGTCTCTCACTCTCTGCTATTGTCTGCGCTGGCACAGGTGATGAGAGAAACCGACACTCAGGTGAAATGGCCATCCAAGCTTAAGATTGGAGCAAAGTCAAAGAAAGGTAACAAAAACTTGACATTTCTGTCAGGCGGTTTCAGTGATCTTAGGATCTTTTCTGTGTTCAGTATTCATTGTTACCCATTTACTGTAACAAACTCAAATGTATGTCATTAAAACTGACGTCTGATTTTCATCTAGATCCACATGTGAAGGTGGAAGGCAAGAAAGCAAATGTTTTGGAAGCCAAAAAGAAAATATTAGAAGTGCTGGAAACAAGGGTGAGGGCTCTAACACCTGCTGCTCATAATTTTTCTAACAATGACATCAATATACAATTTCTAACATTGCATTTGCTGCTGTGAATGCAACTATATTTAAAGTGACAAATGATAGCATATAACATGTATACAATCCAGGTGAACAAGGTGACTCTAAAGATGGATGTGGCCTACACTGAGCATTCCCATGTGATTGGGAAAGGTGGTGGAAATATCAAAAAAGTAATGGAGGTCACATCTTGTCACATCCATTTTCCTGACTCCAATCGCCACAATGTTATCGGTGACAAAAGCAACCAGGTAACCAGCTTTCCAATGTACAGTGGTGTTTTAACGAGCCACTAACTATTGCCCTGAACATTTTTTTCAACTTTTGCCAGGTGTCCATCGCTGGGCCCATAGAAGGCGTGGAGGAAGCCAGGAGGAGGATTAGAGTGAGTGGTCAATGTACTACCCAGGAGAGATTTCAATTTCTTTCAATTTCTTTTCTCCCGTCAGCCACCGAGATCAATAGAGTGATTAATAGAATGGCTTACACTCAGGAGACAGGTATATTTGTTAAAATGCCATCTGCCTGCTGTCTCTGTTTTTGTTTCCTATCTCTTCATTTCCCACTCTTCTCTGTGTCTCCTCTTCATCACATCCTTCCTCTCCTCATCTTAGGACCTGCAGCCATTATCCTTGACCTTTGACTTGCCTGTCAGTCTGGTACCCCAGCCTCTGCCAGATGCAGGCTCCCCAGTCATCCAGCAGGTAGCAGAGACTCTGGGGATCAGTGTGAGCTTCAGGGCTGTTCCACCCCAGCCTCAGGTACAGAACCCCTTTTATGGAAGCTGCTGCACTGTCTGGGGCCTGCAGGGCAAAGTGGCTGCCGTCAAGGTTAGCATGACACATTTTAGAGAGAATTTTAATGTAGTCTGCAGGTAATGTGCATCAGAATAATGCAAATTAGCATATGTAATATCATTTGTCATGAATGTGAATATCATCGGACAGAAAGCGACCTGCATCCTGATGGAGCTACTGCTTGGGTCAGAGGTCACAGGTGGCATAGTGAGCAGCCAACTGGATGTCACCTCTCAGCAGCATCTCTTCCTGTTAGGCCAGAATGGAGCTCACTTCCTGAGTGTCATGCACCAGACCCAGACGCAGATCATCTTACCGGATCTCAGTGCTCCACAAATCCCTTCCTCACTCCTCATCCAGGGCAGCCCCGATGGAGTGTGCCTGGCTCGTCAGCAGCTCATGGTACAGTGAATTCAGACTGTTTTGTTTTTGCTCAGGGAGAATTGAAAGAGCCCTTCTGAAAGGTAACAGGTGCATGTGTTTGTTTTGTTTGTTGTGGGGTTCTGTCTGTATTTTCTTTGTACACATCTAGGACTGTCTGCCTGTGTGTTTGATGTTTGACATGCGTGAAGATGGGGAGGCAGATCCTTATAAGTTGGCTCAGATGATGCAAAACCTGGGAGTCTTCATTAGTGTCAAGCCCAAAGTCAAACAGACCAGCAAGGTACAGTTTTCTCCCTGTGGCTTTGCTACATTCTTATTGCTTGAGTCACAATCTAAAAGGAACTGTCTCATCTTTTCAATTTCAGTTTTAATCTAAGACAAACCTGTAGAGTTTGTGATTTCTCATTTTTACACACACTGGATTAAAAAGGAAATGTCTCTTGAAATTGTTTTTGAATTTTCAGTTTATTTTGAATGTGAAACTACTCTCAACCACAATCTCACACACTATGGTGAGTTGAATACTGATGTCAAACTATGTATTGGTATTTATCAGTCGGTGGTGGTGAAAGGTCTGGAAAGGAACATCTCCTGTATTTATGAAGCCCGCAGTCTGCTCCTGGGGCTGAATTCCTGTGAGAATGCCAAGGTAACTGGGATGAACCCTGACTCTATGCTAGCTGGCAGCGGGCTGACTAACTACTGGCTCAACATGTTGCTGCAGCAGCTTCGTCTCTCTGAGCAAGGTGAGGATGTGTGTAAGTAAATGCCATGGAAATTCAACTTATCAGCCTTGGCTAAAAGACACTATGGGAGACAGTACATCCAGTTTCCCACAAGAAGTTGCTTAAAGCAGTGTGTCTTTCCCTTTATTTTTTACCCATTACCCATTAGATTTTATGCTCTTAAGTAAAAATCCCATGTTTTTATTGATAGATTTGTTGTTGTGTATTGTGTAGTTTTATAGTGTGTGGTGAAACTGATGAAAAGGTTTCTAAATTAACCTAAAAATCTTCTATTCTACCCACTCCCTTCAACAGACACAACCTGGAGATGGATACATGGGCTAAAAGCAGAATATAGACTGCACACATATTTATTGACTGGCAATAAAGCAGTTATACCATCAGAATCATTTGAAATATGTTTATATGATATAATATGGATATTCCTATCTAAAGATTTCTTAGTGAGACTCACCCTTCTAACCAATCACAGAAGTTCAAAACCTGCATGTTACATGCTGGTGCAATAAGATACCTTGTGTCTATCTACGAGACACCATGGGCTTTGATACAACATCAACATTTGATGCCCTGGTTGGATTGATTTTGAGTCACTTGCTTCAGCTAGCTTGACTTCCACAATTGCATATTGTAGCTTTAGGTAAAAGAGGAACACTGTAATGTAAGCTGTCTAAAACAGGGATATTACAAAACCAAAATAGCAACAGTAACTCATCTGAAGTCAAATCATGGCAACTACTTCATGTGTCTACATGTGTCTGCATTATGTTGTCTATATTTCGATAAGGTCTAGTATGATTATTTTTCTCACTACATCAAGTGCCTTTCATTTTGATCAGGAACTGTAGCAGCTTCCACTCCAGAGGAGCTGACTGGTATTAAGCCCCGTCCCTCACCTCCACCAGGCCTCACCCCTCCTACTGACGAAGGAAGGACAGGACTGAAGGGAACAGACAGTCAGCCTCTGGAGAAGGTTTGTCAGTATCTAACTGCTGTACTCTCCTACAGAGAAAACCAAACTAAGCACTGAAATCTTCTTCAGATCCTAGAAAATGATGATCAGTGTGGCCAATCAGAGGTGGTGGTGACTTCATTGTGCGAGATGTGTGATTCAGTGAACACAGGGTTGAGCAGGGTTGGACTGATGGGTCGCAGGGGGAGTCTCCAGGGTCCTGAAATTGCCAAGGTGTTTGGCCAGGGCAGACGCCATTCAACAGGGCAGGCATTAACATACAGGTGAGCATGCACAGATTTGTACACTTGTTTTTGTTAATTGTGAGGGTAATTGTAACCTTCAGATACAAAGCCATAACTGAAGAATCAATGGTTGACCATGTGGGGACAAATGTTTGTGGAGAATCTGTAAATCTTAAAAAGAAAATCTGTGAAGCTTGTTCCCTTCATCTATATTTTGTTTTTTACTGAGTCTCTTATTCCCTCTTTTTCTGTATTTTGTGGTTTCATATAATATTGCCACAGTTTGTAATGCTGTGTTGTTTTAATAGAACATCTTTCCCTTGATACCAAACAAGTTTATACCATTTTGAAATCCTCCTATAGCATTACTCCTGTTGCTCTGGGGAATTAAAGAATTGATATGCTTTGCAATGTTGCACATTGCCATTACAGTTTAATCTAACTTTGTCTCTATGTGTGTGTGTGTGTGTGTGTGTGTATGTGTGTGTGTGTGTGTGTCTCCTGAATGTGCCAGAGTGCTGAACGCAGAGATTGAGGGAGGGAGGAGTGAGCGCAGGAACAGCCTGAGGAGAGAGGTAGCGCTGGCTCAGGATGTTGGCACTGACTCATCCAAGGCTGAGGTGAGAAAAAAAAACTTCATGATTGCAGCTCTCTCTTTTTTTTGGTCTGCTTTCACTAAATGATACACTGCAGCCACGGATAGTCTTATCTAGAAACAACTTATTCACAGGGGATGAGACAGTCAAGTACCATATGTCTAATTTTCAAAAGGACACTGAAGGCGTAATAGTGTTTTCGAGTTAATTACTAGCACAGAGTGAACATCTGTTCATTTCATGCCAAATGCAGATGACAAGTTAGATTGAAAACAGCAGGAAAAATGTATTTGTGGTATTATATAACCCATTGATTTGCGTGTCCCTGACCCTGAGAAGATTTGATTTTGAGAATTGATTTCTGTGTTGGTTTACCACCACAGCAGCAGGAAGTGTTGTTTCCTGTGAGTTTGTTCCCGCTGTAAATTAGGTCCCTCCTGCTGCTCCTCAGTAACTAGAGAAAAAAAACTAAATTCAATTTCATGCATTATTTACCTACTCTATTTCCTGTTTGTGCTTTGTAGGATTATGACTATGAGAAGAAGAAACTCCTGGCAACCAGAGGTTAGTGTTCCCAAATGTTTAATATTTCTTCCTGTGTTTCTGTGGTTTCAGGAGCTTCTGCAGCAACAATTGGGGTACAGCTATCCAAGCATTTAAAACAAAATTGATCTATAGTTGCTGTATATAGTGGATAAATATTTTAAACACATTTCTAGAGAAATCAGCTTTATACCAACAAGATGTTTACTGGCTGTTTTAACTTATTTCCTAAAGCAACACTAAATCAAAGGAATTTATAGCTTTCTGTCAAAGTCAACACATTGTGGCAATATTTTTGGTATGAAATAATTTGATGTCATATTATTATGTGGATGAAGTAGCTCTTTTAGTTTATTTGTGTGGCAACACATTAATATCCGAGCAGACGCAGAGATTTGATGGAGGGGGCTCACTGCCAAGTTCACTGATGAAGGGGACCTGTTTGTATGCTGCACCATGCCAAAGTTATAATAGAGGAGCACTGGCACTCCCACTTAATTCACATGAGACAGACACACAATACAGCCAACACACACGTGCATCCATACACTTTTGTGTGTGCTTCTCTCATGCGCACATGCATGGAGATACGCACACAGGAAACAGTACCTCATCCATCATGCAGAATGAGAGACACTGGGAAGATCTGCAGCCAAATGCTACTAAATTCCCTCAGTGTTGCTTTATGGGATTATGAATTAACAGTTTGAATGGGCCATCTGCCTCACAGTCATTAAGACACCCATATGCCAGTATATGAATGGGACATTTACTCACATAAACACACACACACATACGTCCATAAATGACAGCGCACCAGTAATAATCCTGTTGATATTGCACTCTTTGTGAAGTGATGTAACAGTTTTTATCACACATTCACATATGCATCCAGTTCTGGTGCCAAAAAGGGCCTAGGGTCACTTGTTTGTCCCTTGAGTCTGTGCACAATATCTATCACAGTCTTTGTAATTAGATTTTTATTAAGTGTGCCACATGCTGGCAAGGACAAGCACTGTTTGTGTGATTCATCATTTAACACCTGAACTCAACTTGTCCAAATCATAATATTCAGAGGAGATGTGGAAAACCAGAATTGCATTTTTACAAGGGACAAGTTTTAGTTATGAGCATGCTACAGAGAGTATTAATGTGAATTTGAAATCACTGCATGTTAAATTTATTTCTTTGTACAGATTCAAATCTTTACCCTTAAAACTGTTACAGCCAGTTTGTTTGTATGGCAGAACTACGTTTATATCAAAGGTGTGATATGTAATGAAAAACAATCACCAAATCTACATTTACCATCTGCTTCATCATTTAGCTTACTGTTTGGTATCATGACCTTCAACCTTACTGTTTTGTTTCACTCATTCTCCTCTCATTAGCATGAAGCTCATTTTACTAAAAGATCTCTAAAATACAACTACAGACTGCTGGCTCAGCACCAAATAGTAGACAGACAAAGTTAGTGACTGGCTGTTGAACATAATATAGCATTCAAACATTTAAGTATCAGATATCTTCCTCTAGAGTTAGTGGACAGTCACACAGAACTGAAAAGATAATGAATATTGGATTAGTATGTTCAACTTTATAACATGATGTCGGTGTTGTTGTTTATAACTGCTGTTTCTGCTGCTGCAAGAAGCGAAACAAGCTTTAAAAGCATGTTTAAATCTGTGTTTTTCTTTTCTGTGTCTTTGTATATTGTCTGGCAGCCATGCAGAGAAAGCCTGTGGTCACTGAGCTCCGGACACCTACGGACACTTGGAGCGGCCTTGGGTTTTCCAAGTCCATGCCCGCCGAGGCTGTCAAAGAGCTCCGGAACATCAGCCGCCGGAGCTACAAACCGTACTTGAGCAGCAGCAGCAGCCAGCAACAAGTACAATGAGTTTCATGCCAATATTAATATATTAGCCTAATTTTTAACATTTATTCAAGCTTCAGTTGCTGGCACTGATTTACATACTTGCTGAATTCTTTCGAGCTACTAAAGCTGTGTTGTATTGCTGTGCTGTGAAACAACCACCTCCACTGTGCCCCACAAACATAACCTCATTTACTGGCATTGCCCTCTAACAGTCTGAAGCTTTTATCTCACCGTGTGGTGAGCACTGCCAGTTTGTACGCTCAATTACCTGGGGTCTGTTACCGTCGCTTTGGTCAACAAAGCCACTCCTCTGCAGCCTGTTTACCTGAGCTGTTTCAGCTCATCTCCCCTGCTCTTTAAAAGCCTCCTGTGTGGCCAGTCTCTGCTCAGTATCCAGTCATGGAAAAGGAGACCCACTTAGGTTAATAAGAGCAAGAAGGATTCAAGTTCAATTTTCTGCAGAGACCTGGGCTACTCAGAAGAAGCCCTTGCTAAGCCCACTGCATTATTCATTTGCAGCGAGAGAACAAATGAGCTAGTTTAGATACATGATTAATTGCTGGTATTATTAAAGTTTTGTATCTGTGCATATCATTTCTACTGAAACCTTTGACACGCAAGAGAACTTGTAATAACTTGTAAAGGTTCTTCTCATGACCTGTAGTAAAGAAAAAGGCAGAGGAAGGAACGTGTTGGAGTTTCTGTTGAGTAAAATGTTCACAGATGAAAGAAACATGTCTAATTAATATTTAATGCCATCACAATTTCTCTCTGTCTCCTTCCAGTCATGGGCTGCTCAGACAGGGAAAAAATGTAACGGGAGTGACTCAGAGAATTGGAGGGACAGACGTGGATCCACACCTTCATCCCTGCTTGCCTCTTCCTCCTCCTCATCATCGTCCTCCTCCTCCTCCCCCTCCTCACCCCCGTCTACTTTCTCCTCATCCACCTCCTCCTTCCCTGCATTTGTATCAGCAATGAATAGAGGCAGAAATGACAAACCCTGTAAGTTTCAAACACCTGTTGTCTTTTTTGGGCTGACAAGGTTGACAACACTTTCTTGTATCCTATTTTGACCTTACCAGCGGATAGCTTCCCGTGCAGCAGCAGCTACTTTGAAGACGTGTGCTCATTGAGGAGGGCGTTCTCCTGTAGTCAGAGGAGTCCATCTCCCCAAATGACAGATGACCTACCTGACCTGTTCAGCCAACTCGGCCTGATCAAATACATCGATATGTTTGAACAACAAGAGGTAAACACCTGGAGAATGCCATTTTGTGAGTGTGAACTTATCGCTTACACACTCAACATGCTGCTTTTAAAGCTGCATGGGCGAGCTTTAAACACACTGATACACAGACAAACACACTCTTGTGCCCCTGTCAAAAGCATTATGCATTATGAATGACCATCATGATGCAACTGCTATCTGTACTCATCCAGATCGACTACCAGACTTTCCTCACTCTGTCTGATGATGATCTGAAAGAAGTCGGAGTCTCTACATTTGGAGCCAGACGCAAGATGTTATTGGCAATTTCAGGTAAGGTTGCGGGATTTAGGTCTACGTTGTCTGTTAAAGAAATAGGTGGCCCTTTTCTCCTTGGGGAAAATAATAACCTTGATTATCTATCAATACAGACCTGAACAAGAGCAAGAGGAGGCTCTCAGATACACCTGCAGTGAAGCCTGGCTACTTGGAAGGTGGTGCTAGTGGTCGACTGCCAAGAATTGTGGATCTAGAAGTTGCTGCAGAGTAACCGCTGGTGAGAGGAGATCGACCAACTCGAGACTGCATCTGACCAGTGTGGAACTAAACATTATATAAAGTATACAGTGAAGCAGATGCCTGTGCAGTTTATGTGTTTATAGACGAATATGCCTGAAAATACCCTGGAGAGGAAAAACATTAAAAACCAGTGCCTTTTAGCTACAGCCATATGTCAAATCATTTTACACAAAATCAAGACGAGGATGTCTTTCCTTACAAACCTCAAACAAAAAACTAAAAACCCACGTGGACACGAGGGCATATTGAGTATGGTTCTCTTTTGTGGCACCTTTTTCTGTCTTAAAAGTGCCTTTCTGATGCAAACCTTGACCATGTTAACCTCAACATTTATGCAACTGTAAATAGATTTTTACAAAATGACAGTGTAATATGATAGTGATGAAGAGTAAAATGTTGCTGTTAAGATTTATCCATAAAGATTATATTTTGGGGGAATTTGGGATTTTATTATGACATGAGAGGAGAGAGAGAATATGTTAATGACAAAACTGTATTTTGGACTTTACAACAACGTGGTCTTTTCATTCTTTTAAAAACTCTATTATGGTCAGCTGTATTTTGAACTTGTCACCAACTCAAAGATTGGACGAGACCAGCAGAGGGCACTGGTGCCACACTGAGCTTACAAATCAAAGTCACTTTTGTTTTACTTGAAAAATGATCATGATCATTTCATTAGATGGACCCACAATGCAGCATTTGAGCTTCTGGTGGACAAGGTGGATTTAGCTTTGAAATATACAATAACAACAAGTTAAATAAAAATGACTTAATGACTTAAGTAGAAAATATATACAGGTAAATGGTAGCGTTAATATGACACACCTTTTGATTGTGGTTTGGTTTTGCCTGAGTGCTCAGCTGAAAGTACCAATTTAATTTATCACTGCTGCCAGGAGTGAAGCCACCAGAGCTGCTTATGACTTGTTTTCTATTAAATTATTTAGCAGCGTACTAAACCCAGCAATTAAGTGCCATCAGAGAGACCTAACTGGCAGGGTGTTAACGAGAACGGTATCACCCGTTTTTAAATTTGCAAATTCGGAATTGCGATTTTGGCTACCACAGTGAAACCTCTACTGGGGGGCATGAGGGGGTCTGATATGTTTAGACGCTCCACAGGCTGGATGGTGCAGCAGCCAAGCGTGAAAGGGAGTGTGAGTGGAAGTGCTGGGCTGTGACAGATTAGGGGGAGATGATCCCTACTTATTACAATGTCTCTGCCAATTACATAGGCAGGCTTTAGACCAGTGATCCTCAAATCTGGTCCTCGGGCCCTGGAGCACTGTTGGATTTCTATTCTGTCAGGTGGTTAATTGCATTCCACCGTGGTGGCAGGTCTAAATCGGTCCTTGATCACACAGTTAGGAAGAGAACTACCTGGAAGAACCAGCAGTGCTTTGGTCCCTGGGGACATTGGAGAGCCACTTGGACTTTTCACCTGTTTATCTTGACGCATGGACCAGGTTTATATATAAAATAAAGCTATGAGGAGACATAATTTACCAGCTTTTCTATTGCTAAACTGATGACTCAAAATAGCATGTAGTACAAGTCAGTCCTTTAAAGGGTGCCATGCCATGCTTTGACTCACTTAAATTCATAAGTGAGTGAAAGCATGGCATGATCAAGGTGATATCAGAGGTTGCTTCTCGTTGGCAGTCCATCAGTTCGTCATGTGATTGATGTGTAATTTTCTAACTTATATTTAGATGAGATGGTCAACATTACTCTCATGACTTCTTTGTAAACATGAAGCTAAATCCAACAGTCGACTGGGAACAGTGGAAAAGAGCTAGATTGGCTCAGTCCCGAAATGACAAGATATGGCAGACATTTGATATAACATAAGCTCTAATAGCAACACATTGGATCTCAGAAACAACACTGCAATCAAAAAATAATCTGGCATATAAGCCTTCACAAAGCTGCAATTTGCAAAAACAAACCAGAAATAACAACAAATGATAAACCACATGAGGAAACCAAAAACAATCACATACTCCGCTATGAGGCAAGATAACATGTACTGCATAAGAAATAAGTTTCTTAGTCTTATGTTGTGTGAGTGAGTCTTATGACCCTCACTACATGTGTTCTCAACATAGATTATAGACTATAATGGTTTACTAATAATATAATTATTGATAACTATAACCTTAACTTTACATATTAAATGACAAGCCAATCGCTCCACCTCCTTTTGTCCCCTCAAAATGACCAATTGCTTCAAGGTCCCTGCTCGTAGTTAATCACCGGTCTCTATGGAGACATGGACCGATGGGAGGATCCACCTGACACGAAAGCCATCTGTGTATAACAAAAAAGCAGCCAACAGAGAAATGAAACAGAGGATGCCCTAAGGATAGAATAAAAACAACAACCACGTGTCTCTCTTACTGAGATGAAGATGGAGCTCACTCCAGGAGAGTGAATGGGAGAGCAGAGGGAAACAGAAACAATAATGAGACTGTCTTGTTCTCTCTGTGGATGAGGAGGGTTGAAAGTGAGCACTGAAGTGTTTCTTGTGGTAAGAAGCATATCACAATGTGAATACGTGGGGATTGTGATTATTTTTGTATATCCACCTTATTCCTTGCCTCATGGGACCCTGCATGCATTACTTTCATTTTCTTTTGTCATGTAGCTTGAGGACAATTGAAGATGCTGCAGAGCCAGGATATGTTGTGAACTGCTGAGTAGACTGTTTCAAGCCAGAAGATGTGGTTGTCCTGTTAGCCTCTGATTGTAGGAACGGTGTTTTTGGAAGTGCTGAGTGGGCTGTTTTAAGCCAATGGGGTCAGCTGTCCCATTAGCGAATGATATTACAAAAACACTCATTAAGCTTTTATGTTCTTCTATGTGCTGCTTCCTTTGTAATTCTCCTGTCTGAAAAGAAAGCTTCAAGAGCATTTTCTGCTGTTTAACTGGCGACACAGCTTTCTCAAGGTTGGAAAAGGTCAGAACTGATGGGGGGCTTTTGCAGAAAATCTGAGCTGCAGAATAAAATAACCAAAAAATGTATAAAATCATTTTGGTTTTAAAGTGAGGGAGGAGATGGGGCTTTATTGTCACTTTGATTTGGTGACAGAAGATGCTTGTGCTGAAAATAGTACATTAAGAGAACAACAGACACATGGACACATACCTGTTAGGTTCAAAAGACACCCAAAGTGCCACTTTACTTAAATTTTCGAAGTTACAAATAAAAGTTCACTTAGTTGACATGGTGAAGATTTCAATTTCAAATCACTGAACATATCCAATATTGGGAGGCAGAACAGAGTCTCTTCTCTGCTTGCCTGACTGTGTCCTCCCAGCTCAGGAGCAGCTTCTTCCTATAGTGTCCATGCACTGTCAGTCAGCCCCAGCAGTCCTACTGACCAATTAGTTAAAGGATATCTGGCTGAGACACTGCAGATTTGGACTAAAGGCCATGCAGTTCACTCTTCTATAATTCTATCGCTCTGCAATGCAACTTCCTACCTCCTAAGATTGGGAGAAGAACCAAAAAGACACTAGACAGCATCAACATAGCAACAAAGTATTGTAGCAGCCAAATAGGCATCACTTTCAGTTTGAGATGCATAGAGCTAGACCTGGCCAGGTGAATCTCTCTTTTACAGAAACACGATGAGAAACATGCAACAACAACGACAATACATCATTAATCTCATTGCTTCCCGGGCTTTCTGGGACATTCAAGATCAACGATTAAATAATTTACAGTCCTCCATGATATAACAGAGAGAGGGAGCATCTCAGAGCCTGGGAGTATGGCGGAGATTTATGAAAACATTGTTTAAACATTGGAAGGAGCCCAACAGTAGGACACAGAGCATGAGAATGAATAGCTGATGGACGAACATCCGTAATTTTGCCCTTCGTGGAGGAGACATATTTACATCCAATATATCAGTTAATGTGTGTGGGCTCACAGACTGACCAGAGGCTCTGACATGGACATTAATGGATAGAAGAGGTACATAGTCAGTGAAAGGAGATAGAAAGTGAAACAGACAAACAGAGAAGTGTCCGTGCCAGAAGAGGTTAAAGATCGCAGGGTCAGGGAAGGTAAAGCAGAAAGTTGACAGCATGAGCGGAATTCTAACGGGGTGTTGACAGTTGTTGAAATCTTATAAGTTCTCTGTTTTCTGTCTGAGGAAAGAGCGAAACACTTGAAGAGCAAGAGGTCAGA
This sequence comes from Channa argus, assembly GCF_033026475.1. Taxonomy (NCBI): domain Eukaryota; kingdom Metazoa; phylum Chordata; class Actinopteri; order Anabantiformes; family Channidae; genus Channa; species Channa argus. The sequence continues at coordinate 13,115,542 of NC_090206.1, forward strand.
CGAGGTTCAATGAAAAAAAGAGACATTTGGATAAGGGAAAAGGATTACAAGAGCAAGCTCAGGAGCCGAAAGATGGACTGCTGCCAAGGTAACTGGAGGAGGTGGAGACACTGGAATGGCTTCAGATCTGTGCTGAGTTAACGGAGTTTCCTGGTCGGCTGATGGCAAAGTAAAATGGAGTGAAGCTACCAAACGTAGCCATTCTCGTCATCCTTATCATCTTCTTCATCCTCGTCATCCTCGATAGCTCCTCTGGGATGGATCCGGCCCCGTCTCTTCTTTTGCCTGCTCCGGCCGCTCTGTGATTGCTCCTCCTCCTGGTCGTCCAGAAGAATCACTGCACCGCCACTGCCAAAATCCCCTGATGTCTCCTGGTCCTCATCTGTGGCAAGGTGCACAAAAACACACAGAATAGACAGATTAAAAGAAGAAGCACCACAGAAAGAATCTGAATAGTGTGTTTTGTTCCATCTTTCATGTAACAGGTAGCGTTGCTTCGGTAGCTCATGGTTAATGTCTCTCAGTAGGTTAAGAAAGTAGGTTTTGATTCAATAGTTAGTGAGAGATATGTCAGGAAGATTGTTTAGTGCAGCGGTCTAGACAAATATTAAGAAATGCAGTGTCCTATTTAACTGCTACTAAGGTGTGTAATGAGTGAATAATGGCACTCACAAGCAAGCTAGTAAAATGTATTCTTTCCAGCCACGCCATACTGGCCTCCAGCCTCCCGGAATGGCAAAGGCACTCTGTCTATTGTTGACTAACACTTTGATCCAAACTCAACAACTGGATGGATTAAGTGATGATTTTTGAAAGACAAAATTTGGCTTAGAGATTCCTGAATCAATGACAGTGGCACGGATTAACAAACATGGCTGTAAATTAATACTGTAAGCAGTGCAACAAGGAGTAAAGAAAATATTTTACCAGTGTGCACCACTTTCAACTCAATTGCAAGTCTCATGCTACAGCTAGCGCATATTGCCAAATGTTGCATATTGAAGTTTTAACTAGTCAGTCCCAGTGGTAAGCTCAGTTGCAGTCAATCAAGTTACATCTGCAAGCATTTTGATGTTAAACAAATGTTTTTTGGCACTAATGTGCCTGTGTAGCTACCGTGTAAACAGAAGTCATTATCTCAGTTTCTGCCTCCAGCATTTTGTGAAAGTGGGACAAAAAACTTCAGTTTTAAAACAGCCTATTTACACCTGGGTGTACTCTGCACTCTGGTGGAGCACTTAGAGTGTTAAAATCAGTTTGGTGTGTCTGCAGCACTGCTGCCTGTTTGTTTTATGCAGACTTGAATGGGAAAAGTCCAAGCTGCTCCAGCCCTGAGGCCACTCAGCCAAACTTAGATGAGCTTGTTAGACTGGAGACAAAGAACTGCTGCTGTCACTATGTGAGTGTGTGTGAATGTGTGTGTGGTGGCCATAGAGACACCTCATCAATATTGGAAGTTGCAATTACTGGCTTTGGACTAGACTGGCCTTCAAGTGAGCCATAATCTGTGACTGTGTGTTAGCTGTTTGATTGATAATCAGTATGTCTGCCTGATTTCCTTCATGTTAATGCTAAATTTTTTTCAACAATGAAATCCCTCTGCCATTGATTTGCAGCAGAGAGCTTCTATTGACTTTTTGACTATTACCAGTGAATTTTCACTGCTGGCTTGTTAATGGCTTAGCTAATTATATATATTCGTTGTCTTATTGGACCTTCGTCTTTGTGTTTATTCTCTTCCAGGAGGTGCAACTCAGTCACTGCTACAAATTCATATTTAACAAATCTTCTGACACTCTGCTCTCCGCTGACTAGTGTGACAGATTTTCCTACTTGACTTGCATGGCGCGGGTGTTTTATCAAAGCTGCATGAGCAGAATATCAGAGGCAGATAGAATCAGACATATGACTGATAGTAAAGCAGCCCGGCTGGCTCCAGAGGCATGCCTAATGACATCTATTTCCTAAACAATCACTGATGCATAAGATACTGATAAAGATAAAGAGAAACAGGGATCTGATTTTGAGCAAAGAAAAAGAAGGAAATTGCAGGTGGTGACGTGCGGATATGTTTCACTGGTATGTTTTAAAGAGAAGTTCTCTCAGTCCCTCCCGTGTGCAACAGATAACAAAGGGAGAGAGAAGACAGATGTTCAGTCCACCTGGATCAAAACACTGACTTTGAAAGACAGCTAGACAAATGGGAGCCAATAAGGGCAAACACAACACAAACAAACTCCTTGTTTATCTGGGCTGGATATGTGTGTGTGCTTGTTGGTGTAATCTCTGTGTGCTTTGTAGTCTTACCACAGTTGGGGTTGCCTTGCTTTCTGGAGCCGGCGATCTCGTTGCCATACTTGTCCACACACCAACACTGGCCGGTGCTGCCGTGACACTGAGTTGGTTTGAAGTAGCCCTCCTCAGTACAACGAGGAATGTAAAAACCTAAAAACAAAGAAATTGGAGACAGATAGAACTGAGATGAAGAGGGAATGTGTTAATACCATTAAACTTGAGGTTAGACACTGATCCCTGCTCAGCAGCGGTTACATTTACTCGTCCTGTAGTTTCAACCAAAGGCATTATGTATTCACAGAGGGAGTTCAACAATCAATTACTATTGTGAAGGTTACAAGACAACAGCCATACATCCTGCTTAAGGGGAAGCAGTCACTTTCAATAACCCCCCCCCCCCCCCCCCCCCCCCCCCCCCCCCCCCCCCCCCCCCACACACACACACACACACAGAAACACACACCTGAGTGAATTGCCCCGTGGGGACAGATGACATGTGTTCAAAATGTCAGGATGTGTTTAATAGTGTTTGTGTGTGTGTGTTTATTTTTAATGCCTATGATCCTTTTGCTTTCTTAAATAATTCAAAAGAGACACACTTTGCTACTGTGGTTCTTTGTTGGTATTTGGTTTCTCAACATGAGAGAATGATCCAGACTGACCTATGAGGCTCTTCCTTCGACTCGGATTCTGGATCTTGCTCTTCTCGGTTTGGCATGGCAGTCCTACAAAGAGCAAAAACACAAAAAGTTTTCATTAAAGCAGCTTGTTTCGTTTTCCAGCAACATAATTTAACTAAAATGGCTCTTTCGCTGTTTTACCAAATCTCTCATTTCCTCTACACCCCCCCCAAAGCATCCTCTACAGATATTTTAGGCTTTAAATTAATCTGTTTTTCCTCCTCTCAAATCCATTATCCACTTAAAGGACCGCAGTCTTGGGTTTGCTTGTTCTAGTCCAATTAATATAAACATGTGCAAGCTTAGTCTCACTGCAAACCATTTTGCAAATCATCCTATGACCTTTAAACAACATCTTGATTGCTTTAGGCTCTAAGTCTGACTATGTTGCTGTGATTTCTAGAAGGCATTTGCAATTTAATGATACTTCTTTGATTGGTGACATCTGAGGGATGTGTTTTTTCTACGCCCAACACTAGGAGGAAGATGGCTCATCGAATGGTCGCCGAGCTGAAAACAACACTGTTACCCTATTATCCATAGCACCTAAATAGAAGTGTAATGACATTGAGGTCACCAAACATAAGACTAATAATAGCAATGTGTGATATCTGACTGATTTAAAAGAAGTGCTCCAAAATGACAAGTCACTTCCATATTCTTTATTCCAACAATCACTCTGTATTACTTTCCCTCTTTGTTTCATCTCACCCTCAGGCTTCTGGAAGCAGTAACACCACTCATTGTTTGACAGTTTGCCATCCTTGAAGGAGTCACAGGAGTTGAAGAGGGGCTTCATGCACAGCTCATACTTGTCCAGATAGATGGCACTCAGCTCTGATTGGTCCAGCAGGAGATCAAAGTTCATGTCTAACTTGTTGAACATCCAGCCCAGTGAGTCCTTACAGATGGGCAAGATGCTGGTGTCAAAGTCTAGTGGACAAAAGAGGGAGACAAAAAAATTGAACAAGAAAATCATTGAGGTGAACATTTTTGAAACAGCAGTACATGTCCAGGTCACCTACATTTTTATCTTTTTCAAGTAGCACAGTGAGCTTTGAGTGTCTGTTAGTGTGTGTGATGGCAAAGCTGAGATGGGTTCAGAAGTGTTGACATTACAGAGAACATAGGAGGACTGCTGTCAACATCAGCACCAGCCCTCGCAAGGCCCAAAGAGCAAGGCTGTTCAACAGAAAAGTACTGCGCATACACAAACACACTGCTTACATGTATTGTACATTTTGTGGGGGAATGTACTCACGTTCAATGGTGGAGTCAAAGCTGTCAGAGGATTTGAGATCTCTGTTGGCATCGAGGTGGAGAACTCCAAACCAGTCCTTCAGTCTGGCAGCAAGGCTGTGAAGCTCTGTGTCAGTGCAGGCTACACACACACACACACACACAGACATGAAATAATGAGGAGAGAAAGAAGTGTCAATCTACTGCTGTCACCAGACACAAAACTAATCATTCTTTTTTTTTTGCTCATTATCAAAAATGTATTTCACTTCTGCTGTGTATTTTTCTCTGTGTTCTTTTCTTTTTCTAATTCAACGCCACTTCTTCAGCAAAGGCAGTCAAGTCATGACAAACACTGAACGGCTGCTGTATTTGACAGTTACCATAGGAACCCTATCTGACATATATAGTACACAGACAGATACAAATTCAGAGCACAGTTTGGAGTTTCCTTATCTGCTGCCATCACTGCTTATTGTGTCCAGTCATAAAGATGATTTTATGCATGAGAAATTACAAACTCGGACACACACACACCTAATTCCTAAGCATTTACTTCCTAATTTCACCTTACACTTAAATACATGTAGAGTGATCTTACAGTGGCAGGCATCACAGTGGAGGTAAAAATTAGTCAGTGTATAATTGTGTATGATCACAACTAAAACCAAAGCTGAACCATCACTGTGAAGCAGGCTAATGGTGCTCGTCATGCATCACCTACGCAAAGAAACACAAACTGAACATATTTGAATATATTTAATGATGTCCCTAATTAATAGTATGAGCCATGCTCTTCCACAGACCTAACAAATCTCTGGTTCCTTCCACCCTGTGGGACTGACAGGGTCTGCTGGAAATTCAGGCAGACCTCTGCCTCTGCCTGTCTCCTTCTGCATTTGTGTCTGTCAATCTCCATCTTCTTTTCTGTTTCTCTCCCACATGTGATTGACATATTTTTCGCATTCATTTTCTTTTCAGAGCTTGTTAACATACCTGAAGGACAACAGCCCTTTTCCACGTCATACTGAGCCTACCAATTCAAATGCTGCAGCTTTGTTATGAAGGACAGGAAATACAGAATAAGGTTAATTTGAGAACTGAGGCTGCGAAACGTGCAAAGGTTTTATCTTCTAATTCTTGGATATCATCCACCATCTCTTTCACGCAAACACACTGAATCCTCAAACATTATACAGAGAGAAAGATCTCATTATCACACACACACACACACACACACACACACCTCCATAAGCATCTTGGGATTTCAGAGGTAATGTCAAATGGATAGCCAGGCAGATAAATGGTATTTGTTCTTTGCTAAGCTTTAGTCTGTTTCCTTGGGCATCCACAGCTTTATAGCAGCTGCAATAATGGCACAACCCCAAAGTAAAACTATAAAATACAGTGTGTCTGTGTGTATGCACACACATGGGTAGAGGAAATGATTCAACATCTCAAAAGGAACTGTTCTAATACAGAAGATGGAAAAAATTCTCAGCCCAGCATTGAAATATGTTACCTGTTTAAAAATATTCTAAATGGCTCAGTGGCATGTTTTTGGGTGTGTATATGTGTATGTGACATGCTCATGTTTGTGCCATGCACACACCTCCTTTGATGTGATACTGGCCACATTTTTATCCAGTGACAGCAATGATCCAGTCAAAGGGACCCATCTACTCTCTTCTTGGTATTAGAGTAAATACCTCTCCCTAACTCAGGTGTTTGTGTGTGTGTGTGTGTGTGTGTGTGTGTGTGTGTGTCTGTGTGCATGCAATGCGTGTGTGTGTGTGTGTGTGTGTGTGTGTGCGCGCAATATAACCCTTCAGGACCTGACAGATAACATTTCTGAGTGCTTTTCATTTCCACGGTATGGAGCAGAGAGAGCAAAATACCAACAGCCCAACATTATCTTTACCTCCTAAATAAAATTCTCCTGCAGGCAGAGGTAAAGTCCGTAGCATGGTGCACTGAACACAAAAACGGAAAACTTTGTCCCTGTCTTCATTTTTATATGACTGTCTTCAACACAACACCAAGTTTCCCCTTCATCTTCTTCCTTTTTGTTCCCATGCGTTGCAGCTCCAACCACTCTCTATTTTTGTGATTCTTTTGTTGCCTGTGAGGACTTCTTACTCATTTTCCTCTATCGCCTATTCATTTTCAATCTCTTTCTATCCTCTAACACTGTCAATTTTTCTCAAATTCAATAGAAGTCACTTATCACACATGGCTGTACCTAACTCGGTTTCTCTCTTAGACAAAAAAAAAAAACACTTTGATTTGCTGTGGCCTCCTATTTGTTTCTCTCACCTAAATTGCTTTGAGTGCTTCACTTCCCACTTTACTCCTCACACATCCCTCAGTGGACTACAAAGACTCAAGTGTTTCTGTTTTCTCCTTTGATATCCACTCCCTCTAGCTCACTACCTATTCCTCTGCTTTTTCTACTTTTGACTGCACTGGTCTCTCCATCTTTCCCTTTTAAGTCTCTTGAACTATGCACTGTGATACACAATGAGTCTCGTTGGACCCCTCTTATCTCTTTTTCTCAGAGTGACCCAAATTGTTTTAGACAGGCCTGACACTGCCGCCTGTGTTTGGAGTCCTTTTGTTGGGCAATGAGAAAGCTGGAGTTTTCTGAAGGACACAACACTCAGATAAAATGGCTTGTTAACCATTTTTCAGACACTCTCGATTTCTGAGCCACATCAGTTTTAGACAGCTCTAATGATATCAGAAACACAATGTCATAAAGGTTTTCTATGATATCATATATTACAGCTATGCCAGAACTGGATTGGATGTGGGACAAGTGTCAGTAAAAAACCGGATCAGACTGGACTGCAGATTGGTTTACTTCTAAGCCTCAAACTAAAAGTAGTAAAAGTTTCTAGTAAGTATCTAGTAATTTCTATAACCAAAATGATTGAAAAAATTAAGCACATTTATTCTACATTTTCAAACATGGCAATCATATTTTTGTTTACAGTGCCTACGTCACTCTGCAAAATGTGGTTGAGAAGTGCAGGCCAGAGTAAAATGCAATAATAATGGCTACTGTCCAAATCTTCCCAGAGTAAATTTAACAACTGGTTCCCAAACTGGGAGATCTGAGGGGTCCTGGTTGAAAATAATGACTTAATGCACAAAAACAGTCCCTCCAAGACTTCGCAGAGCTTGTTTTGATTGCTGTGCCCTAAAATGCCTTATTTTCCAACATCTTTTCAAATATATTGTGATGCATCTTGAAGTGTCTTTATTGTGCTTTAAAATACAAAGTCACACAGAATTTACGGGGGGATTGGTGTAATGAATTGTTGCAATCACAAATTCCTGGAGGGACTTACTTAAGCTATAGGACTGCAAAAAATTTGGGCGGGAAACTCTAACTCTACTGAATGATCTTTTTTCCTCCATTGTTGCCACTGAAAGACCAGGAAAGCTTCTTTAATTGAAGTTGGAGCCATATTTGACAGCTGTCAACCATACGAGGTTCCTCCTGACATGAAACCTTTGTAGTTGCACATTCACTTTGCTGTGATTACAGATGCAGTATGCAATTGTTGTGTTACTAAATCCAGGAACTCTGACATTTGCAAGAATCTGTCTACAACATTTCAATCTTTCCTTTAAGGAATCTCTTCTTGTTCCCCAGCCTCTCTAGTGCACTACACAAGTTCCAAGTCAGCTTTGTTTGCAAATTCCTATAGAATTTATGGTTGAGTGTTGTTTTCTAAAACAGTTTATTTTCCACTAGAAAAAGTTTTATTTCATTAGGCTTTTAAAAATGCATAACTTAAAACAGTTATATTGCAAAAGGTCATGGCACTAAATGAGCTATTTGTCTAATTATACCAAGCCTTTTTTGTTTTACATTTTTTCAATTGTTAATTACCTTTTTGTAGACACATGCTCAGTCTAGCAGATGTTAATTTTGCAAGGCTATAATTGCTTTGATTATTTTCCACTTTCTGGTTATTTTTTAGGGCCTAATAATGAAGAAAATCCATTATTTTTCATGTGAAAACTGACTATGCCCAAGCAGTTATGTGAAACAGTCTCTGCAAAATCACAACTAGTACCACTATTCTGTAAAAATACTGTATGTGTTTAAATCCTCAACAGTTCTCTAAGGCAACCAACTATAATTACTCATGACTCAGCTTCCTGTGTTACAGAAAGAAATTCTGCTGAAAAAACAGGATAAGGGTTGCATCAAGAAAGTGGAGAGTCCTTCATTTTAGATGTGGATGTAAAATTCACAGAAGCCAGAACAGCTAGAAGCTTTTGGCTAAAAAGTTGCCATGTCAGATGTCCAGACTGAGAGCAAATTATCGTCTCCCCTTCAGATATGAATACTGCTGTATCTTTATGCCAAGCATCCCCCTAATTGCTCCAGCTGTCACACATGTGCACAGAGACAGCGATACAATGCAATGCTACATTTTCCAAAGATGATGCTATTGGCTCCACTTCCAGTATCATCACAGATTGTCTAATAGTGAACCTTCCAGAAGTAGTAGCTGTCAGCCAGACACAGAGGCTGCTTTCGCACTGGAGAAGCTATCGATCAGCGCTGTGGGTCAAACCCTATCAAACTCTGAATTGTAGCTGTGAATTACCTTTTTATCATTCTTCCCTCCCTCACACCCAACACTTTTTCACTTGTACTGTCTTTCATGTCTGCAAACTTGGATCAGTGTATCAGTGAATCATACCCTGTATACACACTGAAAAAACTCACTTCAGTTTTTCTTACCATTGTCACTTTATTAACAATTTGTGTCCATCTTTTGTCCATCTTTTGTTCATCTTGTTCCTATCATAGCATCTTGTTTCACTACTTTGGTAAAATTATGCAATCTCATGCCATCACCAGATGTTGGTTGTGACTGCCATTAGGAGATAATTAATTGCAAGTTTCCCAAATTGCATATGGTGACAGTCTCTTCAGGTCAGTTTACATCATGACATAAATGTGTCCTCCAGACTTTCTAATATATAACTCCCAGGCTTTGAAACCCTCCCCATGTCTCCTGAATCATTTATTAACTAAGTTTGTCATATAAAAGAGAAGGAGTGGCTCTAAATCCAGACTGAGGACAGGTGGGTGGCGATCACACCGAGACATCAGGAGCGTGGTCTGATCAGATCAGGATGAAAGGTAGAGGGAAGGCAGCGTAGTGAGGCAACGCTTCTTAACAAGGTAACAGAAGGAGAAAGAAATGGACTGAGAAAGTCAGATAGGAGATATGAGGAAGATAGAAGGTCAGATTCATTAAAAAGATACAAGGGAGTGTTTGATTTTCTTTGCCCAAAGCTATCAGCTCCCTAGAACAATCTCACTGGCTGTAAGTTAAGGTTCCTCCAGATAATGATCAGTAATACACTGTCTGCACAAACAAGGAGACAGGTAGGAAGACAGGTACCCAGAGAGAATCACAGAGTAAACAGACTTAAGTTTTAGACTTTAAAGTGTAGCTATTTGTGATCTTAGGAAGTTGAATAAACTTTGAATGAACATGATCAAAAACAGACAATTTGTCATTGCCTTCAAAAAGAGAAACTGGTGTGACTGTTTAAAACCAGCAAATCATATGAAAATGACCTGAACAGGAACATTTTAAAACTCTGCACACTCATGTGTTATGGTTAATTTGACTGAAGACAGTATACTATTTCACAGCAGATATTTTGATTTGGCATAAAAGACAAAAACTAACAGGTATGACCTGTTCTTTTCAAGTGTTGACAGTGTGACGGTGAACCAGCGTGTACAAATCCAAAGTTGAAGCCATCATTCATCTTATGATTCACACCTCTGCTTTTCCTACTGTGCAATGTCAAACTGTCTTCTGTTACTAAAGACCAAAAAATCAACAAAAGTCCATGTCCACGTGGGAGACGTCAATCTGGACTGTCTTAACATACTTATTAGGAAAAATGAGTGGGAACTGCTACATGGGTGAACAACAGGCATAAGGATTGGATAATTTTAGGCATCTCAAACTATGTGGCTATGGCTACATTCATAAAATGTTGGTAGAGAGGGAAGAAAAAGAAAAGCTGTTGTTATTCCAGTTTGTCTATGCATGGCAGTAAACCTATAGTTTAATTCAATTGCAATCCTTGTAGGTACACCCGATAAACAATTTGTAAATATTTTTACCAACTGGGAGCAACAATGCAAACTCCAAATATCTCAGAGTCTAAACAACTCACGTGTTATGTGAAATGTTTTTTAGGACTCATTCAAATGCAATTATGGTCTGAAATATATATAATGTTAATGCTTGGTGCTTTAAGAAATACTGATTAAAACCAAGTGTGTATGTTTAATCATCCATCTGTCATCCTGGCAACGCAAGGTACACTGTCAGAAAACCATTTACAGCTTGTAAGTATTTGAGGAAATGACCAGTGCAGCTTTTGTTCCAGTGAGGACAGTCTCAATAGGACATACTAAAAATGCTCTACAGGCACTCCTCACAGTGGTCGGCACTCTGGAAAAATAAAATCCCTAAGCAATTGGCATGTGTTAGAAGAGGATAGGAAGTGTGGAGGCAGAAGAGAGAAGAACACAATCTGTCCTCCTGTGTGCTCGCTGCGGAGCTGTCAGAAAGAATTGGCAGGAAAAATTTAATTTAGCAAGCGGATTTAGCCCATTCAGTCTCCCTTTGTTTTGTCAATGTTTTTGTTCGACTGTGGCAGGGAGAAAGTGTACCATTATTGTTAAAACATCTTACTGGCCTCAACTGGTACTGTCTTAGGTCTTCACACAGGGTTACCAAGACTGTTTTTTAAGAGAATGATGATGTTCAATGTCTCAGCAGTGCTGGCTCAGTGGCGGATGGCAGCTCAAATTAAATCTGAGCACCTCTGTGCAAACCTTTGCTGACAAATAGGCAGGTAGCAGTACATGAGGTTAAAGTGTTCATTGGGAAACATCATAAGTATTCATTAATCTAATGATTACAGAAAATGTGCAAATAACATGTACAATTAGCTTGTAATTGCTGCCTTATATATGTCATTTGTCTCCAACAGACACAGTTTAACCTTCAAGTCTGCAATATGCAAAGATAAATATGCTTTGCAGTGTTTTGGTGACATGTTCCCCACAACTGACTGACACAACTGACATAAATAAGTGTGTAGTTGAGCTAAAACATGATATTTGAAGCCTTCGGCTCTGACTGGCTGAATAAAAAAAAAAAAAAAAAAACGTAGTCAGACCTATCATTTGTGAGTGATGGAGAGAAGATGGAAAGAGTGTAAACTGCTTTTTGTCTTTGCATCAATTATGTCACTTGGTCAGTTTATTACAGTCTAGCTTCTTTCCATTGAAAAGCTTTTTTGTATTTTATTTAGAAAAAAAAGAAAGGTTTGTACTGTTTTGCTGAAGATACATGGCTCTATCTCACATTAAATTCTAATTATCTCGGTTTGTTTTTTTAATTTTCAACCATCCATACATTATCTGTCACCGCTTATCCTATGTGAGTCGCGGGGGGGCTTGAGTCTATCCCAGCCATCATCGTGTACACCAGTCTATCGCAGGATCACAGAGAGACATACATCCAGTGAGTTTAGGTGGCAGCAGCATTTCATTCTCCGCATTTTGATTTGGCACAGTTTTTATGCCGGATGCCCTTCCTGATGCAACACTCCAATTTCTACTGGGCTGCAGAGCTGGGGATGGGCATGGGCTGTTGGGGTTTTGGTGTCCAGAGACACTTCGACATGTAGCTGGGACAGGGGATAGAACCTGTGGTCCGTGAACGACTACTTTACCAACTGAGCTACAGTCGCCCTTGGGAGGAAACTGGAGTGATCAGCCTTTAAATTTAAAAAACTGAATCAGTTTCATGGTAATGAGTATTATACATTTTCCATTTTTAAATGATGGGAAAAATATACTGTCCACAATCATTTCTATTTCTATTTCTCAATTATTATTCATTTTATGCACATTGTAGTGCCATGAAAAATTTAACACACAATACCTCCCATTTTGACTATCAGAGAAATGCCGATAATTAATTATGCAAAAGTCTATATTCACATGTACCACTCAGTATACACTAACCTGACAGACTGAGAAAGTGACACAGACTTGGCCAATGAGTAATTATAATCAGGCTAACCTCACTGATTAGAGAGTTGTAACATGAAAAAAATGGTGGACAAAATAATAGAAACACCTACTGTATCAATATTATGCCATGTAATTCAACAGTATGTCAAATTCACCAAATAGATCAATACAACCTTCAACAAAATTGAACATTATTATCTTTATGAATAAAGGATTTATTGCAGGAGTCTTTTATTACACTGCATTAGTCTGAAGTGTGACTAATAAACTGCCAAATGGATGGATATCAATGTCTCACAAATCCCTCTCTATATGATGGCTTTTACTTAAACAGTCCACCTCACTGCCACTTTAATTAGCTTCGTTGTGCCTGTCCAGCTTATTTCTCCTGCTGTCAACGCTCTGTGACACTTACCTCATCTGCCCTCTGTGCTGATGAGCTTATACACACACACGCACACATGCGCATGCACATACGCACACACACACACACACCAAATCCAGCTCTCTTTTTTATACAAACAATATTAAACTAGATCAACTGCCTCGCTATTGTTTGCATCTGGCAACCAGTTTACATGCATGTCTGTCCACACTCATATTGTAATTAGTTCATCCATGAGACAAAGTCGCCGTTCGTTGCAGATGTAATAAAATTCTCTCCAGGCGTTGCTGAGAAATTGTGTTGGTGAAAATGGGACAAACATAAGGTCACAGTGACCTTTACTTTACCATCAAGATGACACTTCATGAGTTGAGAATGTCTCAAACCAAAACTAAAATATCTATTTAAATAAAGGAAGCCACATTTTTACATTTGAAATAAACTATTTAAGAAAGCAAGTAGATTATTTGCCCAGTGACAGCAACAAACAGCCACTGCGGTGTGAAGAAACACAACACCTCTGTTTACAGTAAAAGTGATGCTTATGGAACCACACACTTGGAGTCACAGGTGTTGTGTGAACTGAGATATTTACCAGTCTGCTATGAATGTTAAAACCCAGTTTGAACCTGTGACTATCCATAAACACAGAGAAGTGATTGCACATACCGAACTGCTGCAATCTTTTAACAGTTACCATAGGAACACAATCTGACACACACCAAGTGTTTTCCTCACCTACTGCCACCTCCATCTGTTTACCATTATGTGTTGCTGATTTAATGAGAGACTCTATCAGGTTGGGAGACCTGCTATCTCCGAATGCACAAATATGTGAACCTGCTATCTCGATGATGGTCAGAGGACAGGCTGCACTGGAAAATACAGTGAACTCCATGAGAAGTAGAAGACGAAGCCAGAGGGAAAAAGAGTCTGTCTGAAATAGGAAACTCTAAATGACACAAAATCCAAAGAGAAATCAATCACGGAAAAATGTGTGATACTTAAAATTAATATAGTGCTGCAAGTTGACACTGTCTGAGATCTGCAAATAGAGTTCCTTTTCTCTTTACACAAACAGTGCACTCACAGAGCCAAGTTCTGAGCAGAACAAGCACACGTTTAGTTTCTACTGAGCATAAAGGGAGGGGAATTGATTAGGCAGCAGTTAAGTTGGTAAAACACTTCTCCGTTACAACATCAGTCTCTGTTCCCTCTATCTTCTAGTCTAAAAGTAATGAAGAAGAGTGTAAGATAAAGACAGAGCCATCTTTAATTAGCAGACACTTTCCTTTTGTATTAAATGTGTCTGATGAACCTCAAGATCCTTATAAATGCTTGCTAATCAGTGAGTGATTAGAAAAGACCTCTGAGGGAAGGAAGTATGCGTATCTGACGTGCAAGATATCTACACCACACACACACACACACACAGACACACACACACACACACACACACACACACACACATACACAAACACACACACATAAAGTAAAACCATCCCACTACTCCCCCATTTGGGAGAGAGCAGACCTATAACGATAACAATCCATCCTTTTCTGCGCTGCTTTCCTTTAGATTGCATTTCTCTTCCGGAATCTCTCCATCCATCTGCTGAAATCCTATTTTCGTGACAAACAATAAGACACACACACTCACTCCATCACTGCCCCCTGTAGCTGCCTGAGAAAGACTGGGGAGGGGTGGGGCTGGGGGACAGAAAATAACATGAGTAACGGGAGAGGTGACAGGAAAGGAATGGAAACACTCGGAATAACTGGAGAATGAGAAGGATTACCGGTGAAAGGGCTTTTTGTGCGTGTGTGGTGTAGAGTCATAGCGGCGTTTTTCGGAGGCATCCACCTAACTCAAAAGTGGCTGAAATACAGATAACCTCGCTGCTGTCTGCACATACATCCCTTTATCTAGCCATTTTACCTTCCCTCTGTTTACCCATCTAAGCATTTTCCTGTGTACATTCATCCATACTGTACACGCATACACAGTCAATAAAAGAATAAAAAAACACTTTGACCTTAACTTATAGATATATAGTTACTATAATATTGTACACTGAGACTGTCAAGCTCATAACACAACAACTATTAATAAGTAATTTGGTCTAATTTCAAATGTGTAGTTTGTAGTCAGAATGATGAATAGAAAAAGAAATGGCTTGTTACTCACAAGTTTATTTATCTTAACAGAGTTTTAATACTCACCAGCCTTATCAGTCTTGTGTGGCAGCCTGCTGAGATCCTGACCGGGCAAACAGGGACACAGCCCATCACATTTTACTGAAATTGACTTCCCTGACAAGCAGCTCTGAAACTCCAGCTTACACTGTAACAAAACAAACAAACAAAGTATATAAATATATGGGTAATGGAGGCTTTATTTCACAGACTCAAGGGCTGGGAACAGACTGGACACATGAAAATCGGTAGTTGTCATGTGGATTGCTCTGTCTGTAGAAATAACAAAACAACCTGAATGATGTTGTCAATGTTACTGCAACTTGACAAATTTATAAAAAAAGAACTGCATTGATCAATTGAAGTTAGTGGAAGTAGAAATGTGGCGCGTGCATGTCAACACATTTGTCTGTCTTTATGTGTTTTGGAACCTTTTGACCCCAAAAGTTACATATTCAGATATTATTCTATGCACCTGCTTACCGCCTACTTAGACAATTATCTCATTAGAACTAAACAAAAACTTTTGACTACTGAACTTTCTTTGTCGAGCTGATTAAGGAAAAGATTTGCTGAGACAGGATTGTTCATTTATCTTCGATGAACAGATGTGTCCATTAGGCAGCCATGTAGACACACCATTAGACACAGAGATGCCCAGTGACATCCTATTATTCACTGTAGTACAAACCTAATGCAATGCAAAAAGCAAGATGGACTACTTCAGAATGTAATTTAAGAGTATAAATCTCATTTCAGGTAAGTGAGGGTAAGAAACTGTTTGGATTAGTTGGGGGGAGAAATCCAATTACAAGATCCTTCCAAGAGGAATAATGAAATCTGAAATGAGTTATGTAAATTGTGTTTGTGAGATGATGACGACAGGTTTTGTCAGGGTGAGACCATGACTGTGCATCTCTACGTACACTGTGCCCTCCACAGGCTTAGCCTTAGCCTGCCAGCACTTTCATGTCTCATGGTCTTATTCAAATCCATCATTTCCTCCCTGTCACCTATTTGATAGCGTTGCTAATGTTGCTTAATAAAATATGTTGACAAAGGAACAGTGCTCTGTCCTGTTCTCAACATATCAAATTAGTTGTCTGGGGAGGGAGACAGGCAGAGAGCGAGAGAGAGACAGAGAGGGAGAAGGAGAGAGAGAGAAAGAAAGCCAGGAAATGGATGACCTCTCCAGTCACCGTCAGCATGGCCCCATCAATTTTTATGTTTGTCTCTCTCCAGGGGTTAATGTGATTTTGATGAAACAGTGGTTTAACACCTGACTTGGTGAGGTAAAAATATAGAGGAGAGGAGAGGAGAGGAGAGGAGAGGAGAGGAGAGGAGAGGAGAGGAGAGGAGAGGAGAGGAGAGGAGAGGAGAGGAGAGGAGAGGAGAGGAGAGGAGAGGAGAGGAGAGGAGATTTGATTTTAAAAAACCCCTTTATTAGACATTACAAAACAACACCAACATAGTCAAACACAAACAAAGTCCACTATCAGAAGTTTACTATCAATTCACCAGTTTCCTCCACTACAGTACAAAGGACATCCCCAACTGCCCATCTATGGCCAAAAGTCAACATATCATCTATCATACGGTGGTAAACAAATTCCACCCTAAGTCTGGCCTTAAGCAGCCCTTTTAGAACTGGCACTAACTGCACACTACCAGTATCCTGAGTCTGGTTTCTGCGCGTCAGCCAAATGGCCAGTTTAGCAGAACCAGACAACCAGTTCATAAGGATGTGTACAGCCCTTTTCTTAACACAATATTTTGGCCCAAATATAAACAAGCTAAAAGAGAAGACCTCCCCGAAACCCTGAAACCACATCCTTAGAAGGTCAAACATTGCTGAGAGTCTGGGGCACTCGATAAATAAGTGTTCTAGTGTCTCTGTCTGGGAACAGAAGACGCACTGATCCCCTAAGCTAGGGTCTAGCCGTGCTCTGTATCTGTTTGTGGCTATTGCCCCATGTACAACCCTCCATTGGAGGTCTGCTGTCCGCTTTTCAATAGGCAGCTTGTACAGGCACCGCCAGCTGCCTTTCGGGGAATCATCTTGGCCCAAAAACCCAGTCCACCTCGACTCTTTCACTCCCGTCAAAGAGCGCAAGTTTAAAACCTTTACACAGATCTGATAGATCACCTTCTTTCCTGCGCCCTGAAAAGTACTCAGTTGAGGGATCTTAAATGAGAGAATCTGGCCTTCTCCTTCCTGCCACTCCCCCGCAGCTGGAAGAATCAGCAGAGAAGGAAAACTGTACTCTCAGTCATCATTCCACTGGTCAGGCAAAGCACTTTGTTCCACAAACACCCTCAAGGACTTTGGCAGAGCTGCCAAAACTTCTTCCATGACTTGCCCTAGTAACCTGATTGACCGGATTCCGGTCGCCTCTCTAAGAGTAGTCAAAGAGGGTCTTGACATCTTCATAAGGTGTCCCACCTTAGTACAGCCGGCCTCCCGGACACTAGTTCGAAGGCTAGTGGACTGCAGTGTCTGAGTCCGAATGAAGTTGTTAAAAAATAAGGGTTCCTCAAACACCCACATACCTGGCGTGTCATTGTTGACACGTTCGATTTTAAAAACCTGCCATGCCTGCAACACAGAGTAGTAGAAGGATGTCAAGCCCGCACAATCCACTTCCTCAGCCCGCAGGAAGAAAAGGTGTTTATCGTACCCAAAGCGCCCCACTCTCCTCAGCAGTAAGCGAGAGGTATCGAGCCAGCGTGATCCACAGCCGTAAAGCAGTTCCTGCGCAGTATAGAGTCTGAAAGAGGCAATCTTAGAGTGAATGTCAATCAGGCCTTGACCCCCTTCAGCCACAGGCAGGTAGAGAACTGCTGCCCGGACCCAGTGCCTGCCAGACCAGAAAAAGTCCACAATGATTTTCTGGATGTCCTCTATCAGGCCACTTGGTGGTGTCATGGCCGTAAGTTTGTGCCACAGAGTCGAGGCGACCAAGTTGTTGGAAACAAGAACTCTTCCTCTGTATGACATCTGAGGTAGCAACCATTTCCATTTAGACAACCGAGCACAAACCTTCTCCCTAACTCCTTCCCAATTTTTCCTCTGGAAACCTTCCGAGCCAACATAAACTCCCAGCACTTTCAGCCCAGTCTTCCCCCACTGAAGTCCTCCTGGCAAGCTAGGCACTTGCTGACCTCTCCACTGTCCTACTAGCAAGGCCTCACTTTTTGCCCAGTTGACCTTTGCAGATGTGGCTTCCTCATAGAGAGACAAAGTCTCCTCCAAGCACCAAGCATCCCCTTGATTGGTCACAAAGACATTTAAGTCATCTGCATAAGCGGAAACAGTGAGAGGGAGGGACATGCCGGAAAAGCCCGGCAAAGAGACACCACCCAGCCAACTTCTCAGCCTGCACAGCAAAGGCTCAATGACAAGACTATACAACTGCCCAGAAATAGGGCAGCCTTGTCTGATTCCTCGCCGTACAGGGATTGGTCGACTCAGTCCTGCCCCCATCTTAACCATGCATTCAGCACCGTTATACAACAAATGTAACCATCCTAGGAACCCATCACCAATGCCAAAAGCCTTAAGCACAGAAAACAAATAGGAGTGGTCAACCCTGTCGAAAGCTTTCTCCTGATCTAAAGAAATAATTCCCACATTGACATTCGAAATGCTACATAAATCAATCAGATCACGCATAAGGAAAACATTGTCCATAATGGTCCTGTCCGGTACACAATATGTTTGGTCCGGATTAACAAGAATTCCTAGATAGTCCTTCAGTCTATTAGACAAGGCTCTGGAGAGCACCTTATAGTCCGTGCAAAGTAGGGCTACTGGTCTCCAGTTCTTAAGCAGGGCCAGGTCTCCCTTCTTTGGCAGGAGGGAGAGTACTGCCCGCTGACAAGAAACAGGAAGTGAACCCCTATCTAGACACTCCATAAAAACTGCATGCAAGTCTGGACCAATTACATTCCAAAACCGCTTAAAAAAGTCACTGGAGAGACCATCAATCCCAGGTGCCCGTCCTGTTGCCATTTGGTTAACAACATCTGTTAACTCTTCAAGAGTCAATGGGCTGTCTAGAGCAGCGCGCTCTTCTTGCGCAAGCTGAGGAAGCCCATCCAGAAGCTTCTCACGATGCTCCATATTGCAATCCTCAGCGGAAAAGAGGTCAGAATAAAAATCCACTGCATGACGTCGCATTTCACTTGGATTGGAAGTCAACCTGCCTCCTGGAAGTTTAAGACAGGTCATTTGCTTCCTTCGAGCCACCGATTTCTCCAGGTTGAAGAAAAATGAGCTTGGGGCATCCATATGTTCCAGTTGAAGGAGGCGAGACCTCACAAGGGCCCCCTTTATTCTCTCATGCAGAAAGGAGCTGAGCTCCAGCCTCTTTTCCTGCAACACCCAACGTGTGTCAGGATCTGAGCCTCCATGTAGCTCTTTCTCAAGGTGTGTTATGTCTGCCTCAAGCTCCCTGACTGCCGTCTTAATCCTAGCGGTGGAGTAAGACGTGTACTGTTGGCAATACACACGTGTTTGAGCCTTACCAACCTCCCACCACTGCCTCAGAGAGCTAAAGTTTAATTTCTGAAGCCTCCAGTGTTCCCAGAATCTCCTGAAGTCTTGGCAAAAAGTGTTGTCCTGTAGCAGCTTATTATTAAAGTGCCAGTATGATTTAGCCTTTTCACCTGGGGAAATTACCAAAGTTGTGCTAACGAGGTGGTGATCAGTGAAACCCACCGGGCTTATAGTGCTGCTAGATAGTCTAGAGCTAAGGCTTTCGGAGATGTAGATCCTGTCAAGCCTAGCTGCACCCACCCTGTTGCTATTGCCTCTCACCCATGTATATTGCCTAGTTTTTGGATGTTTGACCCTCCATGCATCTAACAGATCTAGGTGGTTAATGGTGCAGAGGAGACTCTGGGATGATTGAGGGTGAGGTTCCTCACACATCCTGTCCATAGTAAAGTCTATGGTACAGTTGAAATCCCCACCAATGATAAGAGCATCATGCTGGTAATTGCTCAGTTCAGCTTTTAATAAAGAAAAAAAACCTTCTCGCTCTGTGCCTTGATTCGGGGCATATAAATTGACAAGACACAGCACAAAGTTTTCTATTTCAACTCTAATAATAATAAGGCGGCCTTTCACCACCTCTGTGGTGGATAGTACAGCTACATTTACACATTTCTTAAATAAGACAACTACCCCTGAACTTAAATTGGTACCATGACTAAAAAAACATAGACCCTCCCACCATAAACCCCATTCTGGCTCGTCCGCTGGAACAGTGTGCGTCTCTTGCAAAAATAGAACATCTAGTCTCTTCTGTGAAAAAACCTCCGCAATTAAAGCTCTTTTACATCTATCCCTCCCACCATTAATGTTTAAAGTGCCTATTTTTAGGTCCTGCATCGCAAAGATGGGAAAGAAGAGACAGACAAGTCAAAGCATACATTAAACAGTAAAGGAGGGTAAAACACCACGTGATGCATGATCATGCTATCTGGAAAACCTCATCTTTTTAATCATTTTTTCTTTAGGTGTTTTATTCAAAGCTGTTATATGTTTCCTAAGTCGAAAACGCTTTCTCTCATCCAGAAGGTCAAACCCAGCCAGTTTCAGGAGTACTCTTGCAGACCTAATGAACTTGTCCGTATCACTGAAATAGTCTGTCACTTTGACCGACTTTTTATAAGTTTTATCAAGAAAACCACTAATCTCGTCCAGGGAGTAGAGGTCTACATTTTTGGTAGAACATTCACCGAGAGACATCGTGTCTGAATCGGTGTCATAATCAATGTCTTCTTCACCAGTCAGTTGACTATTGGTACTAGCGGCTACAGCAACACTTGTTGTAGTAAGCAGCTGTAGAGCCTCGTCAGTTACTCCAGGCTGGCTGCAGTCCTGAGCATCTGTTATCACAGGTGTTTCCTGTTGTACCACAGACACACTCTGTACATCCCTTTCTACATCACCGTTATCACCATAATGATTAAGTACACTCTGCATTGCCGCTGTGTTCCCGGACTCATCTAAGGGACAAGCTACTGGACCAACCGCCACTTCCACCGCCGCGTCGACCGCGGAGCCGACTAGAGCCTCCGCGGTGGCATCGCCACTGGCATTGCCCCCGGCGATGCCCACAACCGCAGTGGCAGACTGCGGCCCCGCAGCGTTAACCGCCTGCTGTTTATGTGGACACGCGAGACGTTTGTGTCCAACATCACCACATTCAAAACATTTCATGTGTCCCGAGCTAGCATACAACATGTAAGACCCATCGCCATGCTTGACTCTAAAAGAAACATCTAGCGTCTGTGTAGACGAGTCAAGGAACATAAACACCTGTCGCCTCAGAGATTGTACATGCTTCAGCTTGGGATCTTTACAACCCAAGTTGACCGTTTTAAAACCACTTGCAAATTTGCCAAATTTACGGAGTTCGTTCTCCAGCAGTGCATTAGGGATGAACGGCGGTACACCTGATACAATCACCCGCGTAGAAGGGGCTGACAGGGGGGACACCTGTACAAACAAGTCCCGGATAACCACGCCACTTTCAACGAGGTCATTAACAATACGCTCCGCTTTCAGGAACACGACCACCGCTTTGTTCATTCTTGATGCAACAAGTAAATTTTCATGTCCTACCTGGTTACCGATAGCTAGCAGAACCTCTTCCACTGTAATACTACCGTCCGGCGGGGCAATCCTAATTCCCTGCCGAAGGGTTGGGACTGGTGCCTCAGAGGACGCCATCCCGCCCCAAAACTAACAAAAAAACAAAAAACAAAACTAGCAGCAAAACGATGGTTACGTACTGTAACCCCAGATTCTATGACTATGTTGCGCAGCCCTCTGGCTGTAGCATAATGAACCAATCCCTGCGCGCTCGCGCCAACTGAAGCAGTATAGTCCACGCCCACCGGTGAGTGGGCCAAAAAGTTGCTACTTTATCGCTCTCATGGTGTGCTCAATTACGTCCGCAATCACACCATAAGAGAGCGGCGACTGTAGCACTTATTCCCTCTAACTGACCATTTTCCTTCAGCCAGTAAGAGGTACTAGTGGGGCCCAAAAAGCCAGAGGGCTGCGCAACATAGTCATAGAATCTGGGGTTACAGTACGTAACCATCGTTCTATTTCCTATGTTGCTTGCCCTCTGGCTGTAGCATAATGAACCAAATGCTACAGCAGGATATAGTCCACGCCCCACTAGTGCCATACAGCAGCTAGGAGCAGTAAACAGAACCCTGCTTCACAGCTGGACCGACCTGAACTGTGACAAAAACACAAGGGGGGGGGAATCACAGCTGTGAACACACCGGCAGGCAGTGGGAGAGCATTCAATAAGCCCACTGAGGGCCTGGGGACCGAGATGGAGAGACAAGACATACTAACCGACACCAGAGTGTGCACTCTGGGGTGCAGAAAGCACAGAACTGGAAAGTGAGGGGCGTGAACGTCTCGAAGATAAAACCGGACGAAAGAGCAGGTGGAGGACCATGATGCCGCCAGGCAGATGTCTTCCACCGACACCCCTCTGAGCAATGCCACAGAGGAAGCTATTCCTCTAGTGGAGTGTGCACGGATTCCCTCTGGTGGCTGGGCCCCAGAGGACTCATATGCTTGAAAAATGGCTTCACACAGCCAGTGGGACAGGCGCTGAGCGGAAAGAGGAAGCCCGGCAGAGCCTTCCCTGTAGTGCACGAAAAGGCGCTCGGAACGGCGTATAGTAGACGTGCGCTCCACATAGTAGGACAAAGCACGCACTGGGCACAGCAGATGAGAGGAGGCATCCTCCTCAGAAGTGTGAGGAGGTGTGCAGAAACCTTCCAAGGTTATGACTCTCGACCTAAAAGAACTGGTAATGCACTTGGGCATGAATGCAGGATTAGGGCGGAGAACAGCCAGACTGAAATCCCCACGAATTGAAAGACACTCCGGGGAGACTGACAGGGCAGAGAGGTCACTCACTCTTTTCATAGAGGTGAGAGCCAAGAGAAGCGCCGTCTTCCATGACAGGAGCCTGAGGGGAACCTGTTCCAGCGGCTCAAACGGAGAACCACCAAGGCACGGAGGACCAGAGAAAGATCCCAAGGAGGGGCCAAGGGGCGCAAAAGGGGCCATTGCCTCCTCACACCCCTTAAGAAACGTTTCAGCAAGGGGTGACTGAAGACAGAGCTGTCTCCGAACCCCTCATGACATGAGGAGATCGCAGCAGCATAGGTCTTCACAGTGCTGAGGGATAAGCCTCTGTCCACGAGGGTCTGAAGAAAAGACAGAACCCGCGGAAGAGGACATGAAGAGGCAGACACGCCCCTCTCAGAGCACCAGCGCTGAAAGGATGACCACTTGGCTACATAGGAGGAAGTGGTGGATGCTGCCCTCGCACCTTGAATGGTGGCCACCACGCGGGGTGAAAACCCCTGGTCGGCTAGGCGCTTCCTCTCAGGGGCCAGACCCACAGGCGCTGGAGCAGAACTGGGGGACTGCGGATCATCCCGTTGGCCTGAGACAATGCGTCCGAACGCCACGGGAGCTCCCAGGGCGGGCCTGCCAGCATTTGACAGAGTGACGGGAACCACGGTGCCCCCACTCGCCTTGGGGCCACAAGGATGACGGTGAGATACTCCTCTCTCACACGGTCTAGTAACCGGGGAATCAGAGGGACAGGCGGAAATGCATAAAGGAGCCGCCTGGGCCAAGGGCAATGGGAGAATGCATCCACCCCAAGGGGGGGGGAATCTCGAGCTCGGAGGGAGAACCAAAGGGGGCACTGGGCATTGACCTTGGCTGCAAAAAGGTCCACCTCGGCTCTGCCAAACCTGCTCCAAACCTCTTGGACTAGCTCTGTGTGCAGCACCCATTCCCCGGGGCGGGCCCCCCCCCGAGACATAGTGTCCGCGGCGGTGTTCAGAACGCCGGGGATGTACACAGCTCTGATGGAGCGGAGATGCGAGTGCGCCCACAGCAGCAGTCTCCTGGCGATGCTGAGGAGCCGTGATGATCTCACGCCACCCTGACGGTTGATATAGGAAGCCGTCGTCGTATTGTCCGTGTGAACAAGGACGTGGCAATCCAAGAGCACCGGAGCAAAATGCTGAAGAACGTTCCACACAGAGAGCAGCTCCAGCGCGTTTATGTGGAGAGACATGCCCTCTGGCCAGGGAGCACCCACTGACTGAGAGAGGCATGTCCCGCCCCATCCCAACAGCGAAGCGTCTGTGAACACCGAGACGTGTGATGAGGGGCGGCCGAGGGGTACGCCGTCTAACATGACGCGAGGTCCCCTCCAATAGGCTAGATCCGGACCCACTGATGGGGGAATCATGACCAAACGTCTGCGATGACGTACAGGATCGAGCTGCAGGCGAGAGAACCAGTGCTGCAGTCGCCTCATGTGTAGGAGGCCGAGGGGAACCACCGAGAGAGCCGCGGCCATCATGCCCAGCAGTCGCATGACTGAGTGGACTGTGACAACGCGACGGGGAGTCAAACGGTGGAGCATGGCGAGCAGCGTCTCTCTCCTCTCCTGGGAGAGGCGCGCCCGCATGATCGGCACATCCAGCTCCACGCCCAGGAAGATAATCGACTGAGCCGGGAACGGTGAGCTTTTCCGCCAATTTATCGTGAAACCCAGAGACGATAAATGAGTCACCAAATCCACCATCTGCAGGAGAGCTTGTTCCCGGGACGGAGCGAGGAGAAGGAGATCGTCTAAATAGAACAGCACTCTCATGCCGGCAGCGCGCAGCGGAGCCAGTGCTGTCTCCAGACATTTGGAGAATGTGCGTGGGGCGAGAGAATAGCCGAACGGTAGGCAGTTGTACTGGTACCGTACGCCCAGGAAGGAGAAACGCAGAAACTTCCTGTGTTGCATGGCGACAGGAATGTGAAAATATGCGTCCTTTAGGTCCACCGAGGACAACCAGTCTCCCGGGCGCACGCTCCGGAGAACTGAGGCTGTCGGACCACCATGAACTGGTTGAGAAAAGAGAGATCCAGAATTGGCCTCATTTCCCCCGACTTCTTTGGAACCAGGAAGTAACGAGAGTAGAAACCCTGGTTTTCTTCCATCGGTGGGACCACGCTGATGGCCCGTTTCCCCAGGAGATCGGACAGCTCTGACGCAAGAGCTGTCGCGTGGGCTGGGGATGAAAGCCGGGTTTCCAGGATCCCCGCGAAGCTCGGCGGGGGTGTGGCAAACTGGAGAGAATAACCCTTGCGAATTATTCTGTCCATCCACTTGTCCAACACACACAGTTGCGTCCACTGATGGTAACGCTCCGACAGTGGGTGTGACAGCGGACAGTGTTCGTCTGCTATATTGGCAGCCAGCCAACGTTCGGCCCTCTCCGCCGCTGCTCGGGGAGTTAAAGACCGGGCAGCCCATGGGGGGCCCTCTGTGAAAGGGACGCGGGGAGGACGGGAGGGGCTGGCTGTCCGTCGGGGAAGCCCCAGCCGTAGTCGAAAAGCTAGGCGGGCGCGCCCCCGAGGGCTCATAAACAGACGTTCCCCTACCGCTAGCAAGTGTATCAGCGGGGAGGCACGTTGTATGGAGCTCAGAAGATAAAGTGTGCTGCTTAGCAGAAACTAGCCGGCTCGTAAAGTTAGCACGGCGGCTAACAACGAGCGGGCTGTTGTGAGTGGGGGACATGTGGGACGCGGACACCGCTGGGTGTGGAAACCCAGGGGTGTTCTGGTTATAGGAATCTTTGCCCTCTAGGAGATGTTCAGTTTTATTGCAAAAACAAACAGAACAACCACATTTGGAACAAAGAACAATCGAATCACACATGTCCCCCCCAACCCGTCAAAATCTTCTCTGCTTCCGGGGAGGCTCCACCGGAGGGCGAGACCAGGAGCAAGCCAACTTGCGAGGCTTGGAAGATCTGCGACTTGGTGCTGCCGCCTGGGGGGCAGGTGGAGGAGGTGGAGGAGCGGGCTGCACCGGAGCAGGTCGCGAAGCGGCTGCCGCTGATGAAGCGGGGCGCCTTTGTTTGTGAGAAAGCTCACGGCGGTCACGCCAGTGACCGGCGGAGCGAGAGGGAGCTGTGACATGGCGACGAATCTTTTCCGCTTCTTCCGAAGCCGTCTGCATCTCTCTAACAAGGTGCTGGAAATGGGGACCAAACAGACCATCAGGGCTGATGGGTCCCTCCAGCATATCCTTTCTAACAGCCTCTGGGATGGAGGAAAGATGGAGCCAGACGTTCCTCGCGATCATGGTTTGCCATGCCGAGATGCGCGCCGAAGCGATCGCTATCGGGGCGCACAAGGCGAGGATGGCGCTGGAAAACTTGCTGATCTCTTCAGCGTACTTGTCGGGAAGAGCATCAGGTAGGAGAGCCAGATCAGAAATGGCATTAGCTAAAACAAAGATGTTATTAGCTGCCGCTGCCGACTGAAACGCACACTGATGTGAGCGGTCAGCGAGGCGAGCTGTCAATGCATCTTTAGGAGAGGGTGGAGCGGGGCGTCGGCCGGCTCTGAGATTGCACTTGACTCCAAAAAGAGCGGCGAGGCTAGGTTCCAGCGTTGGGACTGGCGGAAACCCGTCATCCGTGAGACCTTTCACCTTGGTGATAGATGCAAAGGTAGAAACTGGAGCTTTAAGCTTCGCCGGCTCGCTGGCAAGGCCGTGCACATAGGCGGCTACCGTGGGGAATAGCGGCCAGGTAGGAACAGGCCGGGACGCTCGCCCGGGGTTATAGCGGCCAAAGGCGGCTTCCTGGGGTGGCGACGCGGCATCCTCCGGCACAGAAAGATCACCACGAGCGCTGGCGATCTTAATGATGTCCGGAAGCTCTTGAAGTAGCTGCACCATGGCGGGAAGCGGTGTTGATGATTGAGAGCTACGACGTAGAGCGTAGCTCGGAGGGCGCTGCTCCAGCCCCGCAGGTGGAGGGGGGGGAGCAGGGGGGAGCCCGAAGATGAGCCGTGAGACGCGGAGGCGGAGTCGTCAGACCCCGGCTCCTGCAAATGGTGCTCAGTGAGAAGGCGGTCAGGAGGCTCAATGTCAAGAACATCGCTAAGAAGCCAATACTGCTCCGGATTTTCAGAAAAGAAATCCGCCCGGGAGCGTAGGGTATCCTCAGGCAGAAGCCTGCAGAACATGCAGGAAGCCCGCTCAGTAAGAGCGAGGCCCGCGTGTTCCGCCCCCAAGCAGCCAAGGCAGCGGGGGTGAAGGTCACCGGGTTCAATGTACCCAACTTGACAAGCTCCGCAGATCCTGACGCCGCCTTTCTTCGCTTTGCTCCCGCCGTCATAATCGCCGCCGGTGCTGCCGCTGCGTCGCTTATCTTTACTGGACATATTTGCTCTTTAGTTAAGGAATAGCTCTTAGCTGGCACAAGGCTGAAGGAAAAAAAGGGAATAAGTGCTACAGTCGCCGCTCTCTTATGGTGTGATTGCGGACGTAATTGAGCACACCATGAGAGCGATAAAGTAGCAACTTTTTGGCCCACTCACCGGTGGGCGTGGACTATACTGCTTCAGTTGGCGCGAGCGCGCAGGGATTGGTTCATTATGCTACAGCCAGAGGGCAAGCAACATAGGAAATAGAACTTACCTAATCATGCAAGAGAAAAACGATAAAAAGAAAAATAGAGAAAAGACCAAACAAACAAACAAAAAAAAAAGAAAGCTAAAAGAAAAGTTCAAGAACTCGCGGTTCTCACACGCGCTTCTCACACACACTCTACCCACAGTCACACGAAACTCCCAGCATGCAACAGGAGAGGAGAGGAGAGGAGAGGAAGGTGATTTAAAAGCATGAAAGTAATGGACTTAACTTAGTGGGCTGAAGCCTCTCAGGAGATAAGAGCACTGTCCTCTTAATAGGATATTGAGCATGTGTGATGGGGTGTGCGTGTGTGTGGTTACGATGAGGGAGGCATGTAATGTAATAATAAAACATGAATAAGCTTTATACCAGCAGCTCACTGGTGAGCAGAGTTTAAGTTGGGCAACAGGGACCCATCACTCCACCAACTAACTGAACCCCTCCAACTAAATTACCGCAGAGCACATAGGGACTCTGCCTCCTTTTGTTCTTTTTCCATCCTCTTGTTTGTCCCGTAATACTTTTCCCCAGCACAACCACAGCTCATAGGCAGGTAGGTTATTAGGTAGGCCTATGTCATCAAGACTTCCTCTTAGACAAGGATTGTTTGATGGAGGCTTAACCCTTCACTTGAACTGAAAACAACATAATCAACAAATGCAAGGAGATCCATTAATTTCCTGCAGAGCTGAGCTGAGGAACATGGTGTGTGGATCGATGACAAACTTCCCATCAAAGAAAACATGTCTCATTCAATGAAAGGTTTGAATTTATTGATCCAGCCATGTCAGACACTATTATACTGGAGATTTAGGGAACACCCTTGAATGAAATGCTGCAATTAAGAATACTTTATTACTTAGCAAATCACAGCATTCTTCAGTTGCCTGGAAATCTTGCAGCCTGCTCTATTTTACCAGTGAGTCAAATATTTAGCCGTGCAATACACTCAAGTGATAATTTCCATTGTCCAATTGTATGAAGGGCCTGTGTACTAGAGTGCACTTCACCTGTGACAACCAACAGACAGAATACAGGGACGGAAAGATGATATGAACGTGGATGTCAATTAGAATCTGCAGTCTGTTAAACCAAGGGCAGACACAGTGTGCATCACTTATTTATGACCTTTTCACTCTTCAGCTCCTCAGTCCTCTTCTCTTCTAACCACCAAGGTTAGAAAATGAGTTTGTCCAAAATCCTCTATTATGGCCTGTTTTATCTGTAATATAATGGAGCTGAACATGAGGTGGATTGATTTTCAAAATCACCCAGAGATGATTTTTTGCTGGTTGAAAAAAATCTCTCATAGGTTCACAGTCATTTGCACAACATTGTGAGTGAAGTGCTGGTGAAATAAACACGTGGAAGAAAAGAGCAGTCGGTGTGTGCTGTGGATGATGAAATGAGATAGGACAAAGCAATAGAACTGGATGAGGGAAAAAGACATGGATTGGAAGAAGAGAAGGTACTGTACAAGAATATCAGTTAGTAGACAGAAAATTACACATTATCTCACATATTTACAAAATAAATTATGCAAACCAAAAAGCTCTTCATGTTCTTTGGTATACAGTGAGCCTTAGTATAAGGCTTTAAAAATAATTGATGTTCACAGAGAAAGAGAGAACAAGAAAATTAAAAAACTAGAAGACAAAAAGAACAAAAGTAAAAAAAAAAAATGAGGCAAATAGAAGCCAAACAACTTACCTTGGAGGAATAGGTATGTCCGTCAGATCCACATACAGGAGTTGATTGGAGGGCAGAGCAAAGCCTACATTTCCCATGAACCCTGGCTTCAGGTCTATGCTTGTGGCCTACGCTCCCTTTCCTGGGTTTCACACTGAGAGAGATTGAAACATTTAATTTCAGCAAGGCACGACTTTGTGTGATGTGATGATGTGTGAAATAATGATTGCATTAGCATTTTACCTAGTTATAATGACAACTTGTACTCAGTGTACTTTTGAAGGATGTTTAAAATGTTGTTCAATGTTGTTCAAACCTTGTCTCATATACTTGTTTTGTCTTAAAGTGTTTGCAGAACTGCTCCAAGGTCAGTTATTGTCTAACAGCAGACGATCCCACACTGTAGTGACCCAGAGTCACTCCAGGCTCACAGGTGCTTATCAAAGTGCTGAAAAGGAAAAAAGGTTTCCATAAAAGGAGAAAAGGGTTGGGGGCAGTTGCCTGAGGGTGGAGAATGTTCTGCCCAGCAACAGAAGGTTATAAAACTAATGTGTGATGTATGACGTTTAGAACTGCATAGGATGGAGGCTTGAAACTCTACAAGATAATAAAACCCTAAACAACATCCTGGATGTTGAAGCTTCTTTACTGATTACACTTGAGGTGTCTAAGAACAGATATTGTCATTTTTGTAGTGACACTTTGGCTTATTATAAAACAAAGACAAGGTCTCCTAAACATGCTCCAAAAATACAATGATATTCACGGTGCTACAAGCCAAAATATTTCTATAGGAGTTATTGCATTTCCCCCCATAAATCTATGTGTAGGGGGGATTCAAGTGCCATAATAACTCCCCAGACAGGAGTATTATCTAAACTAGCAGTATTCGTTTTCAACTGAGCAGAAAGTTTCAAAAGTGTTCTTGCTTATGAGGGTCAGCTGAAGCAGAGCAAATCCTGATTGGTCCGTCAAGGCCTTTTCAATAACCAGCATAATTACATTTGATCCAAATCTCGCAGCAATTTTCTGTCTAAGTGCTCTCACTGAACAACGTGCTGCCTCCTGATCCACTTTGGGCAGAGACAGAATTGGAGCTAGACATAGCATTTATAGAGAAATGAACATGATGACAACAAATGAAGTGAACATCCGCCAGTGAAGTGAACAGGTGGAGATTCCACAGTCATAAAACCTCTACCCCCTCTATCTCTGCACACATGAATATGTAACGGGTGGAACAGAGGCAAGCACAACAGAATGACTCCAGCACACATTCCCATTTAGTGCAGCTAAAATTTTGGTGTACTGTAGCATGTAATGGTAATTCATCTGTAAAACGCTTGATCACCTTAAAGAGCGTCGCCGCCCAATTTCAACTAGCTTGCAGTGGTTCTAGTTTGGACGTACATGGATGTGGTATCATCTGAACCAAAGAATGACTCCTGTTGGTGTTACTTGGAGGGATATTTTACATGGAAGGCAAAAGGATGTGAAATATCACTCATATACATGTACTCCCACACCAAAACCATACAAAGTAAGTTCGAAATCTGTGAAGTCAACCTTTAAGTAGCACAACACACCCATGAGTACTGCATAAAATAAGATAATTTTTTCAATTTAAAAAACAGGCTGACTGAACAGCCTTATCAATTTTGTGTCGCCTATTATTATTTATTTATTATCTATCTATAATGAAAATTCAGTACAAAAAACTTCTATTGGGAAAAAGCTCAATGCAATGTAGAACTATAGTCAGGCTGAGATGTTGTGGCTTCTCTCTCTTCAGTGCTTCTCTTAACCTCTCATTCTAGCTCAGGATATATTTAGATGCCCTCAGTCCTCTGTATTTCCAACAGGTGGGTGTGGTCTTGAAAAACACTTTGCCTTGTCAGTCCTCACCTTACAACATAGTCAGCAAACTTGCTTTTTTACTTCATTTGATGGTGCTGGACAGCAGGTGTCATGGATTGTTACTATGGAAACATCTTAGTCTGGGAGCTGTGGTGTCTACCTTTTAAGCTCATCTTTAATTTAGTGATGCAGCTCAATTAAGACTAGTGTAATGCAGTGGACCAGAGTCCCATGAATTAAGTTAGAGCTTTTATATTAGACCAAAGTCAAATAGTAGATTATAACATTACATTAAGTAAGAGTTTATCATTCAGTCCCTCGGGGAAAATCTCTTCTCTGTAAAACATCAACATTGAAATCCCAGGCAGTGTGTCAGCTGCCTTCTTGGTTCTTTAGAAGTGTCACACTCACCGCCTGAGCCGTAATTATTGCTACGGCAGATTAGACATGCACACTGCACCGATAAATAAAACAGTGCTGGCAGATCAGGCAAGGCAGAGCTAAGATGGAATTTGTAAGATGGCAAACATTTTCTGAGATGCTTCGCCTCATCTATCTCCCAATCTGATCAGATGCTTCTCATTGTCTTCGGTCAACTCTTTGAATAAATGCAGTAAAGCACAACAATGTGTTCAAATTATTAGGCCTCTAGAAATATTAATCTCAAAGAGAAGCAAGAATACAATCTCTGTCTCTCTAACCCTCTCTCCTCCACATACCACTGTACTTCAGTCCCTTGCTGAGAGTTTGCATGTTGCTCTAATCTAGAAAACCTATGATTTGACAGCACTATTGCTTCCTCACAGCAGGACACATTGCATGGAAATTAACATTATAAGCCTTGATATTGGTTTCTGAATTATAGCTAGTTGTTAATGTTGGTGTCCAAGCCTGGAGCCAAGCATTTTTGCCAAAAGACCGAGTCAGATCTGTGCAGAGCTGCATCAATTTAAAGAGGAAGAAACTATGCTTGGGACGTGTGCATTGACATATGCTTATAAGAGAAAAAAATTAATCTGCTTGTGAATTTCAGTTGAAAACAACAGTAAAGACTGTACAGGGCATCATAAAGATAGAAAAACACTGCTGAATGATCTCTTAGACAAATCTATAAGCTGCACCATAGTGCACATTAACAGTATTGCTCAATAGTGCACATATCCAAGCTTGGATATGCCCTCTGAGAGGACACTGATTCTGTGTTTTGCTAATTGCTGCAACTAATTTAACTTGTGTAGATAAAGTAATACCACGGTCTAGAGCTTCAATGAATGATGCTTTTGGGGAAATACCGATTTTAGGTGAATCATTTGACATATTAAACAGAAAATGTGACTTGTAATTAATTCACTACAAAAAAAAAAGTGTTTTAAAAGCTAATGAATTGAGGAAATCAATTAAATCCAAGACAGGGAGGAAACTCATTCAGATGTCTTTTGAGGGTAAAGTTTCTTGAACTGAAAAATTAAAAAACCTTAAAATTGGCAACATGACAAGGTTGAAAACACAAACAAACTGTATGCTGACAGAGTCCAAAGAGCAAAAAGATAGTCTGATTAAAATTAATTGGTGGTGCAAATGTGTGTTTGTATGTTTGTCACTGAAGCAGATTCTTAGATGGTGCTAACTCACAACACGATATGCTACTTTATTTCATGCTTCCAGTGGGTTTAATTTGTCTAACCTGCCCTGAGGGTCTTTAGCATATCGAAGTTCAACTTTGCATAGTAATTTGGAGTTAGAGGCATTTACTTCAACTTCATGTTAATTTTATATTCAAAGAGAAAGACAGTGTTGCATTAAAACAACCACAACTGTTCTTTTATAGATAACATTGATACTAGAAGAGTTGAAAAAGGCTCATTTTTAACCAGCGATGTCAACTCAATGAATACTGTGTAATTGTCTTGCTGCTTCATGGTTTTTCATGATGTTAAGAGAACTGTTTGTAAATGCGACTTGATTGAGAAGTGTTCCACAGAGCGTGTCACATTAGTAATACCTCAGATAAAATCATAAATACAGTAGATTATAACAATATGCTGTATATTTGTGTAAACTCTAAATAGACCTTTTTGAATTTCAGTTATTGGATTCATTTTTTACAGACCTCTCTTCTCTATATATGTCATACCACTGAACCATAAAGAATATAGAAATACACATTCCTTTGAAGATTGATTTTAACAGTCAAAAAGTAACTCCTGTATTTTTTCACTATAATGAAATGGAATGGAGTAAGAGTAATCACTTCTACCTTTTGTTAAAGAAAAGGAGTCGATTTGGCAATTATTAAATTGTTTGGTTTTATATAAGGCAGTGGAGTGAGACTCCAGAGACTGAGAAAGGAACAAAACAAAGGGTTGAAAAATGTCATTCTCACCTGTGAGCTAGCTGCTTGTGATTGGTGCAGATGGCCGTCTGGTAGTCATGGCTGAAACACACCTTGTGAGGAGGACAGCGCACCTTTAGGCAGGGATCCTTTGTGGCATCTGGACCTATAGAGAGACATTAAGGACAAACTTAATTTCTGAAGTGTAAAAATAAGTTCATGACAACATGCAGAGCAGGAGAATCAACAAAATGCAGTGTTGATGCCAAAAAAAACATCAAGCTGTTCAATTGGTTTTCCAGCTGGCAGATTCTTACATTCTACTAACTGAAGCAGACAGAAAAGTAGCTGTGGTTGGTTGGAGAATAATACAGAGAAGAAGAATGGTAAAAGGTGGGAAGTAAACGATGAGTTTTCCGCAGTGTGAGCTGCTTAATGAGGACTATTCTCCCTGAGCGTCGACCCCATCTTCTTCCAAATCAATCTCCACGCTGACATTATCGCTGTGGCAGCCGGGCACAGCTGGCTGGTGTCCAAGGTGACAAAAGATCACAGCAGCTCATTGACTCTGAGCATTGTGTCATTTCACACTAGGCTAACAGCACAAACCCACTTTCATTTGACAGAGGAAAAGAGAAAAAACTGAGGGTGGCCCGGCAGCACTAAGACACGGCAGCAGTAAAAGAGAGAGATAAGAGCTTTTAGTACAAATGAAGTGAGAGACAAGTCGACATCCAGCAGTAAACCAGACCAGACCCGTGGTCATGGTGACCCTGTCAATAACATAGGCTCCACCAGACATCTATTTAAGAAAGATGAGAGCAGTAATAATGAACAAAACCAGCTTAAGAGACAAAGCTAATAAAAGGATCAAATTCAAAGCAAACTACAAACAGAGACCAAATGCTGTCATCATGGCAAAGCAACTAAAATGATGTAAAATCCCAAGTTAATTAAGACTCTGTACAGAATGTATACATCAAAGTCCTGTATCATGTTCAAGTCATTAGTATGTGACTGCTAACATCATAACATTAGAGTGGCCCTGTCTCCATTAGGGACTTAATGATTTGTGTTTGGGCCACAGCTGGTGTCTCATATGAACATCAACTTGTCTCTGACCTGATCACACACTGCGCTCCTAATACATGCTGGTTTATCAGCGTTAAATCAGCCAGAGACTCACAGCTTGCCTGCTTGCTGCTCGCAGTAACGCTCTAATCTTTACAACCATTTATAAGAATGAATGAAGAGCTGCACATATCTATTGTAAACATACTATCAGAGCTATCAGAGAATATGGGAGAGCTTTCTTTGTCTTTGAGGAGTAAGAAGCAATGCACCCTATAAAATGGTAAAGCTTAGATAGTCTCAATGGAAGAGACATGGTACACTGCACACATCTGTCATCACTGAACAACACAAGTTGTTTCATAACAATCTGTAAACACATACACAAATGCAAAAACACATTAACAAGCTTGCGTGGCCTGTAATATTCTTCAGGATGCAGAGAGATGACGTGTCAACCTTCCCTCTGATAGCTGTCTCCTCTGCTGTGTCTTTCTATCATGTGCTCATTTGGCCCTGCCCTCACCTCCATCTATCAGTGCTGGCGGAAACCTATCTTTTTGCACTTGGCTTCAAATGACTTTATCACTACAAGGAAATGAGAAATGAAGGGAAAAGAAGGGAGAAGGAGAGAGGAAAGATTGGGATAAAAAGGAGGATCGTATCTTGTTAACAGAGGATTGGAGGACAATTCAGGATTAGTGTGTGACCTCCGCGCTCTGATAAGTTGGAAATCAGACACACAAATTAGTCAGCTTATCCACCCCCCCACACACACACAATTATAAACTGTATCCCATGTAGATGATTATGCAGATAAAACTTTCTCATAAAACAGTTAAACAGTTAAGAGACAATGAAGCTAGGTGAAAACGTTTTTAAGAGAATGTGATTTGAATGTTTATGGCATATATAAAGATAGGAGAGGAGATGAGAGGATGAAAATAGAAAAAAGTGGAGGCACAAGAAGACAAGAGGAAAGGAGATATAAAACATTGTTGTAGACAAAAAGAAGGGAGGAGTAGAAAAGAGAAAACTAAAAATGGAGAGGAAAAGAAAAAAGAGCATAAAGAAGAGAGAGGTGCAGAGGGAGGAAAAGGGAGGAGTGTAGAGCCGAGGAAAACACAGAGGAGAGTAGAAAAAATAAAAGAATAGGAGGAAGAGGTGGAGGAGTGTTGGGAGGAGAATAGAAGTGTGTTCGGTAAAAAGAGGTTTTATCCATCTATTTAAAGCTTGAGTGAGCAGCACTGACGGTTAAACCAGCCAATCAATTGTAATGCAGGAGCACTGCAGCACACTCTTGCCACATCTCTTTCACTTTCCTCAATATGCGTCTCTCTTCTCATTTTATTCCCTTCTCTTCTTTCTAATCTCAAGTATGACTTTATTCTCATCCCTGTGCATTGAGAATAAGTCAATATGCATGAGCAATTTAACTTGGCATGCCTTATTACATATCCATTCACTCCCAAGTTCCAAGTAAAACTCCTTTTCAATGCTCTTAACCACATTCTTACCTTGAGAATGTTATTGATTTATGTAAATGAACAAGGTTGTCTGCAGCTGATAAGACATTGCCACATGAGGAAGTGTAAAGAATTTGTGTCTGTGAAGTAAATATGATTCTTCATCAGTCAGTGCTTGATGAGGAAACTGTGAAGACGCAGTGCTTTGAAACTGGTACATAGCTGATAAGGGAAGAAAGAAACAAGGAGAAGCTAAGTCGTGTGTTAGTGTCACAGTTATGGTTTGTTAGCAAGAGCAACAGTTTTACACGCACACACCCTTGAAAATTTGTCTGGCCATTGTGTTGGCCATTTATAGGGCTGACTGACGACCTGTGGGTGCTGGGCTACCAGTTTATAAGGGGTGAGACAGATGGGAGTGTTGGCAGAGTTGTAGCTGAGGGTAGTGAGAGTCCAAGACAACAACAGTTCATTAAAAAACAGACAAGTGTTCTGTGTTTGAATAACAATTAGGCACATGACATTTTCAATGTTTAAAATGAATGTTGTGCACATTGTCATTTTTCAAAATTGGTTTGGTTATTAAAACATTAAAAAATATTTTCTGTTAACAAACAAATTGTTGAAGGATTCTCCAAAACCTTGAGTAGCAATACTTATTCTGCCTGAAGAACAAATCACCTCAACACATGATGTTAAATAAATCATATGTCATTTGTGGATTTATTTTTTGACTAGCTACTTTCATTAGGTGTGGCTAATACATTAATTGTGGTCTATTACTATGGAAATTGTGGAATTAACAGCCTGGTGGTTCAATGGGTAGAGCAGGGCTGGAATACTGTAGTCAAATCCGAGCCCATGCACCAGACGTGTCTACGCCCAAGACACCTGTGGCTGTCCACTGCTCCCCCGGGGGAATGTGTTGAAAGCAGAGCGCACATTTCATTGTAACATGCAGATGTAGTCAATGATGACCAATATAGCTTCTAAAGTCTTGGTTGCACTCAATATCAGACTGTATGATATTCATATTGTGACATGGTGCATGGTGCCATGTCTGTGCCCTGTGGTATAACAATAAACTGTGCATAAAGCTGTCAAACTTTAGAAAAGTGACAGATGAATGTCTCAGCAGAATCATTATTCTAGCTCTCCAGTGTATTCTACATGATTTCATGTTGCATTTTGATTGTATGTTCAGCGACACTGTAGGATTTTGGTAACCATTAAAATTTTGAGGCTGCCCTTTGGTCCCTGGTTGCAAAAGCTTTAAAAATGACTGCAGATGGACTTGTCTCACAGCCTTGATCTAGGAGCACCGTGTTTGATTGACGGCCAATAATTTCACCAAGGTCCTCTCACAATTGTCAACTTTCATCTGCTAGTCATAAAGCGTAAAGCGGCCCTCATGAGGAGGCTGGGGTGGAGAAGGGAGCTGCTGCAGTAAACATTGATGGCATGAGCACATCAGCACAATGACAGCGATTGCTTAAAGATGATTGAACATTGCAAGGTAGCTGTTATTAATCTATGCTTGCTACTATAACTTGCAGCTTATAATGAATTTATGAAATTATCTCATAAACTTTGTTTATACGGTGTAAAGCATTTATATACAGGTTTTACACCTGTTTTTTGAAGTTAACATTAGAAAAATAAACTGATGAATGGGTTTTAGACCTGTATAGTTGAGTTGTAAGACTTTTAATATCGGACTTTAAAATCTGTTGACATGAACACTGGCTGCTGTACATTTCACTGCTGTGTTGCTTCATACTTCGAAAAACTCTATGGTTGCAAACCCAGCATCTGCCCAGCTACCCTCTGGTCTGATCTGCTTTTATATTCTTGGGTAGAATCAATATGTTCCTTGGTTGATAGCTCAGAGAGCACAGCAAGTGCATAAAAGAAAATACAGTCGCTGCTGAAATAAAAAGTTGTGCTACATCTTAGAAAAAAGCTCTTACTGTATAGCTTCATCTGACTGAACATGGAGATCACCTCTATCATCTCTGGTCCGGTGTGTATGTGTATGTTATAGGATCCACAAGCTTCCTGTGTCGGTTGCATGTCAAAGATATGTGAAAACTGTTTGAGGTTTTGTTTTTCTTTTCATCTTTACCCATGCTGTGCTTTTTTTATGACTCAAAGTCCTGTTTCAAGAGCCATCGTCATTGTCGTTCTCATGTCCCAGCTCTTTTTTTTTGCTGTGGCAATATTACGATCTACAGCACTATCATTCTGCCCTCAGTCTACATTCCTTCCATTTCCACAGTAACAGCGCTCTTTTGTGCACATTCTCCCTACAATTCCCCAACTGTGTATGAAGTAGGTTCATATATTGACTTCCATCATCTCTCTGCCTCCCTCTCTCCACATCTCAGAGCTGTCGGGGAGCCGCAAGGCAAACAGAGTCAGCCAGAGGAGAGGCAGAAACGGTTTGCTGGCATAAGAAAATTAAGAGGCTCAGTCATATATATATATATATATATATATATATATATATATATATATATATAATACATGTCATTTCCATCACAGCAGCGGTTTTATTTGTGTAAATGCCAGGCTATGGAATGACATGGAATGGAATGATCCAATTTTTGCATTGAATCATCCAGTATTACAAAATACCTAATTCTTTTTATTTCACCAACACTGAAAATATCAAGTTATTGAAATAATTTTAGTCAGGATGCACAGTAATTAAAAACAAGGACTAGTGCTTCCTAATAACATTTGTTTAAATGGATTCTTCTCATTTAAACTGTAGAGTAGTTTAAATGTCTAAAACATTGTGACAAACAGGGTCATAATTTTGGTCCATGCCTGCACAGAGAAAATGTAGAATCAGTTCACAGTCACTGGATCACTGTTAATTGCATTGGAGTGACAGTGTTGCCATACAGCTACACTATTATTCATAAAAAAAGCTGCAAATATGGCAGTTTACCTTCTACGGTGAGCAAAAAATAATTTTTAAAATGAATGATTCAACCATGAACACATCTTGCCGAAAAGCTGTAAAAATGTATTACAATTAAAGTTGACAGTAAATTGGCCTAATCTTCAACTTCGTCCCCTCAAGTTTTTCCTCACACTATTTTTTACCCTTAATGTTCCTTAAGACACAAGA
Source organism: Channa argus (assembly GCF_033026475.1). Lineage (NCBI taxonomy): Eukaryota > Metazoa > Chordata > Actinopteri > Anabantiformes > Channidae > Channa > Channa argus. The sequence goes on from NC_090206.1 coordinate 13,154,546, forward strand.
AAAAGCCTCTGAAGATGAGAAGGGTAAGATAAAACACAAAAGTGTTCACTAAAACTGGACATAAGCCAGAAGTGAGTGCGGTGAAAGGATAAAAAAGACACTCAACGTTCAACAGAAGCGGGCACATCGCCCTGCCAGAGAGTAGGGGTCGACCCTAAATTAATTGCTGCTGAGCTGGAAATGGGTCAGTGTGACGTTTTTGTAGTCAGTGTGTGCTCCTTTACAGACATGGCTGCTCCAATCTCCATCGTGTGCTCTCCCCAGCTAGTGTTTCTGCAAATGTACAAGTTCGAAATTAAACAAACAAGTGTTTCAACAACAATCCCCAAAGGACACATTCTCGACTGGTATTAGAAAAAATGAGCTTCAGTATGAAATGAGCTTTGATAAACTAATTTAAAGTGTGTTTCTTCTCTTTTACCTTGGGGGGGGGGGGGGGGGCGGGGGGGGGGGGGTTACAGAGTAGAACAAGAGACGAGGAGAGAGAAAACTGAAAGACAAATAGATCAGGAGGAGATACAATCTCGTCTCTCTGCTTTGTGAACATTCCTCGGGGCCTGACTGTTTGGCCTGTGAGAGGCACTGAAGCAAGGGCTGACAGAGAGAAGTGATGGAGGGATGAAAGCATAGAGAAGGCCTCTGGGAGGAGGCAGTGATAGAACAGATTCACCATCCAGAAAATTAATTATTGAAAACATGGGCAAATCATATTATTGTGGATGTAACTGAGGAATGAAGATAAACAGGCTGTTGCAGTTTGAATGTCATAGAAGAAACCACATTGGCTCACGGGAAAAAAAAAATATCTGGAGAGAGGGGGGGCTATTCATTATTGCTTTTAAACTGAATATTCATCACTGCCACATGACCATTATACAAACATCCACACACATACACTCACACATTATTGTGAAAAGCTCTGAAAGAGAGGATTTTGGTGAAGCTGTTGCTAGCAGCAAAGCATTTTTAAATGAACACTATGAAATCAAATAACACGACGGTCTTTGAAGATGACTTCAAAGGAGAAAAACTGAGTTTAAGGACAACATGCACATACAATAGGACAACAATTTCAGGTGCAAGTTGCTAATTTTAGTCTAAATAACATTATACACAAAACAACCTGTTTTGCTTGAAGCATCTTTATGTTTTTATATGATGCCACGGAGACCTGAGAGAGAAGAAATAAAGAAGGATATGCATGAAATTGGCTTGCTTGGAGGAGGAGCATACACATTCTCTTTGGCTGTACCTTTCCATTCTTATAAAGAAAAGAGTTGAAGTCAAACACAACAACCTCCTAATAACTGTAAGGTCTTCACTGAGTCTATGTACTTTCATCACATTAATCTCTTCAAGAATCCATATTGTAACAACACTAAAGGTGTGTTCAGACAGACAGCAAATAGAAATCTGGCGTTGCATCATTCACACAATTATGCTCGACTATTGGTGCAATCTGCTGCCAGTTTATTCACTTCAAACAGCCAACGTAACAGAAGACGTTATCTGTAACCTAGCACACGACAGACACCAACCTATGTTTGTGTTCAGCTCAGCCTCTGATCTCAGAACTCGCCATTAACTTTACTTCTTTCTGTTATTTTGATCTAATCGCTCCTATTTATCCCTCCTCTTGTCTGTGCACATTTATGAAGCAGATTCAATTATCTTGCTCAAAGTGAAACAATGTTCAACAAAGTAAAATTGTATCAAGTTGTGCCTTTCGACTGACTTTGTATGCAATCACACATCTCCAATTAACATTTAAAACCAAGTGTTCACTCTAAACAATCAACTTTATTGTCATTGCACAACAGTATAATGGAAATTCAGCTGTGCAGTACAGGGTAGAGTGATGATAAAGCCATTAGTTTTATATAAATGTGGGCGTGAATCACATAATAATACTGAGACCAGATGATGGCAATACATGGTAAAGTCAGATGACCCAGATTACAAAGATTCATCCTCTGAGGACCATGAACATTTAAAAAAACAATAGTAACAATATTTAATTATAGTTTAAACTGCAGCACATGTGCTGTGTCTTGTATGATGTTTTGGTTTCTGATAATTGGCATTTTATTGCAAAAGTTTCTTCCTTTGTACTAACTCATTGACTGATTTAAGCTACCATATTTTTGGCTCAGTGACTTGCCAGGGTTAGAAGTGAATGGTTAGCAGCTGTGCAGTTGTGTTTTTAATCGCTTGAATTTTAACTGGCCATGTATTTGTGCCAGACATGAGGTGCGTGTCAGTTTGACCTTAAGCTGGTTTCAGGGGAGGTCACAATGAGACCCAACATGCTTGACTCACAGCCAGATTTTTTACTTCATTGACACGATGTGATCTCCTCCGCGTTTTCCTTGGTGCTCTCACATATACACACATACAAACCCTCTAACAGGTGGATGACAGATCTGCCCTCCTGCCTCACCTTCAGTGTCAGAGATAATTAAATGTTTTTGCTCTGTCCTAGACTGAAGCATTCATTAATCTGAGGCTGAAGGGTGTGTGTGTGTGTATGTGTGTATATGAGCATAAGAGCCCTCCAACTACTCTACCTTTATCTATTCTTTTACTTTCTATCTGTTATTACAGTATTGACTCATACTCACAATTTGATTAATGTTACTCATAAAATTACAAACAATATGATATAACAAAGCACTTTGCATCAATTAGATCATTTTAAACATATTGTAAAGCTAAACCTAGTAAAAACACTGAGCTCCCTTCACTTTAAAACCCCTTTCAATTTTTCTCCACACTTGATCGAAAAGACACGGCCTGTGAGCTGAACTGAACACATTATGCCTCCAGCCAGATTACTATATCACACAGTGACTCACACAACTCAGCCGACAGACTGAGATGATATGATGCATATGTATTTCAAACTCTCACATTTCAATCTATTTAGGAGGAAATCATGTAAGATTTGTTTGTCCATATAGCATATGAGGGGTCAAAACCAATGACTCACATTTCTAAATAAGCTGCTGATTTGTAGCCTGTCATGTTCACTCTGTTTTTAACCAGCCAAACACATCCGTTATATTTAAATGTTGGGATTGCAACATTTCTTGAAAACTATAAGGCATAAACCACACTACTACACATTATACCACACTACGGCTGTGGCTCTTTTTATAGCTGTATCTAGGCTTTAAATACTGGATTACTGCATGTTGCATTCATCTCATCTTGTATTGAATTAGATCAAAACATGTGTAATTGGTTTTCTAATTACCCAGCGACAAAATGTGCGGTTGGTGACGACATCAGATGCGTTTCAATTTGCATGTTGATTGACCAATTGGTTCCCCATTTTAGTTTTTCATTTGCCAACTGTTATCATTTAGGCAGCACTCTGGAGCCGCGTGGTGGAAAAACTAATCTGCTGTCTAGTGTAACAAGCACTCCTATTGGCTGTCACTTTAGCCTGCTTCTGCACTGCATATGTATTCTTTCAATTAGATAAATCTGTTTATCAACTTTCAGGTTTTATAGGTGTGTCAGGCTAACAATGACATGACAGCACTTGTTATTTCATAAATGATATTCTCCCATGGACTACGTAGTAAGAGGATTAATTATATTATTTCCACTTATTTCTTTCTTTGATTGTTTTATTATGAACCACTATCACTTTAACTGACATTATTTTGCTCTGCAAAAATGCTCTGCATTTTTTACCCTTTAACTTGCATTGTAACCGCCTGGTTGACCTTTTTTTTTTTTACACTATTTTGCTGTAGTAAAAACCTAAAATCTATCTTTGGCTGTTTATCCTCAATCACCTCACTGAGTAGTGTATATAACATCGATTATATCCGATGCTGAGAAGAAATATTAGTGTCTGAAAGCTGTTGAAAAAAATGGAAGTAAATTGGTGCTGCGCAGCTCCTCAGAAATGACATGGAATTATGTGTGAAAGTTGAGGTAAAAAAAGATCTTTTAAAATATAATTTCTAGATACCCTAAAAATAATATTTTAGTTAATAATAAATCAGACAATAAAATATATATATCTATGATTCATCAGAAAACAGGCACACCGCTTGAGTTGAGCTGCCAGTGTAAGGAGGCATTTTAAAACGTCTCACTCGGGGTAAATTTTCTCATTTTGTACCCGTTTTCTAACCATTGCTAATCATTCAATTTGTAAGCTACACAGACATAAATATATCAAAATGTTTGCCTTACACATATAAATCCTGATTCATATGCAAAGCCACCCATGCACTGACTGTAGATTAGCGCCATTCATTTTATTGGTGAGCACTGATCTTGAACAAATGATCATAGCTCAAAAAACACCATACACCTTCAATATTGATGTTGTATGAATCTGTACAATTGTGTGAACATTTTGATAATCATATACTAAAACACAAATTTTCAAATACTCAATATGACTCACAGTCGCACACACAATACTTAAAGTATGTATTCAAATGTCAACAATTTGTTGCAGAAATGAATTAAACCCATTCATGCCTAGGACAACCCTAACAGGACACATCAACCTGCAGGTTCACTAAAAAATAGGTTTTTGCAAATGTATTTCTTAGTGTGGAATTTAAATGGTTAATTAATCAAGCAACAACTAATAAATCTGAATGTTGAGGAAAAAGTACACATGCTGTCTTTTAGAGCAGAAATAAAACCAGATATTTGAATATTTGTTTTACAAAGGTAAATGAACTGGATTAAGTTTCTTTACTCTGCAAAATAAAATAAAATTGACTTCATTAAATTAAAAATTTACTTACTTAAATAAAATGCACAGGATGCTTTTTTGAAGGCTCTCAAACAAACTGGGACACTTTCATTCCACTACACCCCCATTTAGTTTTATAAACTCTGCTAAGCTATACGCACACCAAAATCGACAGGTATGTCAGGCCACTATATTACAGCCCACTTGCTAAATCTGAAATTACAGTGCTGGTCTGCTTAACAGAGTTAGCACTGGAGCTAACAGTGGAAATAGCTGCTTGTTTCTGAAAGGGCTGGCTTTGATCATCCTTTTTGAATTAGCCATGCTCTATCTGGTTCAGATGATGAGCTGTGAGCTTCATTATCTCTCTCCTCCTTAATGACATGTCTGCACACCACCTGAGACGGGGTGGAAACATAATTGTACTAAACACTGTGGCATTATGCCTACTGTTTTATGGGAACTGCAAAAGATACACCAGAGCTGAACAATTTAAGCTCAATTTACCAATTTAACATCGCAGTCTGTTATGGACTCAATATCAAAGCCTTCATTTCTCATTAAACATGATAATCTACAGTTTTTAGTGTTGCTATTATATATCAGTTAGCCCTTCTAAAAATGTGTATCCCAACAACACATACAGTACAGTAGTCTATAAACAGCATCCAAGCCAAATAAGCTGCAACAACAGTGTCAACCAATATTATCTAGGTAAAGTATTTCCTCCATCCACTAAAAATGACTTCTCCTGTAATTATGAAAATGATGTTGCCTGAACTCACCATCCTGCACTGCCTTCTGGGCTGAGCCAGAGTGGGCTTTAGTTTCTGGATCTTCGTATCTGCCAGGTTCAGCCTCTCGTTCTAAAAAAAAGACAGAAAGAGAAAATAAAGAAATTAAATAAAGAATTAAAAGTAAAAAACAAAAAACACAACACTTAGTTAAAGTATATGTATGTATCAGTCTTCTGTTTTACCTACCAGAAAGAAACCAAACCACCAAGTGTATTTCAACAATTATTTAACCCTTCAACAGTTAAAGCAAAGATTTTGTCTTTTTTTTTCAACACAAGAACTTTTAATCTCCAGAAAGATGCTTTGAGTGTTGTTGCAAAGTGACACAAACATCATAGTTTTAATGGTTTAATCCATCCAGCAACAACAACAACAACAAAAACTAAACACAGCCAAGGGAAAGTAATGTTCTATCCATCTGCGTAGATACAAAAGCACGGATCCATCCTTTCTTTTAACACCCAGTCTGCAGTGCAACATCCCACATGGAGTCAGGCCAGTTGTGGCACAGCCTCAGGGAGGGAGCAGAGCGGCCAAACTCCGAGATACAGGGAGTCTGTCATGTCTGGCTGTGACATTAACACCCTGAGATGATTAACATCCAAACTCATCCATCTCTTGAATTTATTAGGGAAGTTTTTGAGCAAGACCTGACCAGGGGCAGCACATAAAGACCAGGACAATTAAAGAGCTTTGTGTGTGTGTGAGCATCTGACACAAACATTAGTCCAACTTTTTTGTCAAAATACACTCTACCTATTATTCTTCCACTCTTTCCTATCACCCCTCTCTACAGCCCTCTTTTCTCCTCATTATGGGATTTCGTTCTTATCTCTGACTTATCCACTCTACAGGTAATCTCTTTCGAGTTCTCTCTGTAGACTTCTTGTCTGCGTATCTTTGTATCTCCCTCTGCCTCCTTCCTTCGAGACTCTGATTCTGCTGTCACTTCCATGTGCTGGCATTTAGCCTAAGGGGCGGCTGCTACACAGTGATCAAAAGGTTTTCTGCTCACACCCTCTGAAGTTTGTTTATTCTAATTTCTGATGACCATTGGAAGGCATAAAGGGCAAACGTACACACACACACACACACACACACACACACACACACACACACACACGACACACACATACACACACACTTTTCTCTATGTGATCTACTGTTGTGTGAGCCTCCCCTTGAAAACAGCCTGTTCAGCAGCGTTCACACACTGCAGTCCATTGATTCACTGCTTCATTTTGCCTTGAGTTTGTTGTTGGTTTTGGCTCTGCCCTTTTGAACTGAAAGTGCAGGTCTGTAACAATTCATTCGACTCACTGTGGCTCCATCTGCCAACATTAATCCTTGCTTAATCATCAGTTCTCTTAGCCACTAGTTCCTTTCAAAACTGTCCATGTAGGTTGCCTGTGCAAGCAGCTTATTATGAGCCACAGTTTTTGTATTTCATTATTACATTTCACTTTTCATTCCGTCTTTTTCATCCTAAACACAAACGTAACCGCTTTGCTGATGAGATTGGCTTCATGTGTTCATTAAATGAACAATACCCTTGGTGGGTATTTCCTTCCTGTGCGTCTCATCAGGCTCTGGTTATCACTGATTACCACCTCTGCGTGTTTGTGTTTAATTTACAGTGTATGCCTGGAATCACTGTTGCATGTACAAGTGCGTTTCAGCAGATAGTCCCATTTATGTGTTAAGACTCAACAGTGTGAACAGTCACCCCTCTGTAAGAGCGAGATAAGAGCTGAGCTGAGGGTCGTGGATATTGAGTCACTTTTTATGATGTGGCCAACAAGCCATTAAAATCAGAGCAGTAAACAATGTTTAAAGAATGCCTGGAGAGCGAGCTACAAGCCCTTAGCGCATTACCCTGCAATAAGATATTCGTTCTTGCTCCAGCTCATACTCCATTTAATACGCAGACCTGAGGTGCTCACTGTGGTTTATTGTCCTATCTGTCTTTTTCCTTATCAGTTTCTCTCCTTTCTAATTCTTTTACCTCCTTCAGGCGCAGATCAAAGATGGTTATATGAGAATGTATTAAAAGTAGTGACAGAGTTAAGGGAAATTAAAGATGGACCAGTGAGAAATGGGAGGAGACAGACAACGTATCTTCAGAGAGACAGAGGCTTAGTGAGTTAGAGAAATAACTGATGAAATATAAAACAACGACAAACTCTCTGCAGGGAAAACACAATGTCATGTCTAATCAGGCTGACTGGCAATTTGGAAGCTCCAGATTTCCCAGGCTTTGTTTGTGGTTGCTACTCCCAAACCAGAGCGCATCACAAATGACTTGTCTTCTGCCAAAATGGTTTCCATAGCAACATCTTATTCACTACGTAATCTAATTAGGCAAATTGTCAGGAGTGGCAAACACCTGAAAAGCGCAAACTTAACGCATTGTCTTTTCTGTGTCTCTGTCTGTATTGTGTCCTCCGGTCGTGTCTTGGTGCCAGTGTGACTCTCTTGTGCTCCTCTGGACTGGCTGTGATAATGGGGCACTGCCTGCCATTTGTAATCCTCCTTTTCACTCCCCACTCTGGATAATGCATTGCAATCACAGCCTCACAAATCTGTTGGGCATGCCCATATACAAGACCCCAGAATGAAAAACCCAGAATGCTGATTGTAACATTGGTCTTGCTGACAGCACAACTGTTATCTACTGCCAAGGACTCTTCTTCTTCTCTTGTCTCTCTGTCTCTCTGCTGGGCTTAAAGGCCTTTTCAGGGCATCTATCCAATCATTACAGATTGGAACAAGCAGAAAATAATGCAGATGCAACCCCCCCTGATAAATAAAGAATAAGCTTGACTTTGAAAGAAGGCTGTCTGGCTGTTCAGATCCACACAGCAGTGGAGAGTAGCAACACGGTGCACAGTGATAAGTGTTAGCGTGGCTGGAGAAGCTAGAGAAGTTCTTCTTAAATCAAAGTTCAGTTGAAGAAGTAAACATTGTTGCTCATGATGGTTACAGTCAACAACAGACTTCAGTTGGTGTCAGTGAGTGTATGAGATCGTTTGACAGCAGGTATTTCTGCCTCCTTGTAAATGGAAAAAGTAAATGTCAGGACATGACTGATTTTAATGACTACAAGCCAGCCTCTCTCACTCCAGATTGCTGCAGTCAGTCACAGGTGGGCGTAGAGCAAAAGCAACAACCTAAGTGTGTGCCTGTGTTCCTGGGTGTGTATAAACCCATTTTGTGTATGACCAAAAAAAATTATGTGGGTGTGTGCTCTTATCCTTCTGGTTATGATAGACAGAAATCACAAGGTATTGGATTTTGCCTCAACAATGAAACAATGTTTTAAAGTTGAAAGTAAATATCGAAACAGGCTTGCTTCCACAGACATAAAAACACTGCATCAATTGAACTGCAGTTGTTCTTGAGTCTGGAAATAGTGATTTGATAAACACAAGGTCATCTTACTCTGTTTCTGTGGGAGCTTTCAAACACATCACACCTACTTCAGCAGCAGAGGAAGCTCTCAGCTGATTTGTGAAAAAAAGAGCTGTTACATTAATCAGACCAGAAAACGATAACTGTGAGATGACTTTATGTTAAGTTTATATTGTCAGATTGCTACTGTTGTTTTACTGTCTTCAGCTTCAAGAACTGCTTTTATTTGTTCCAACTCATCCCTCCCTCAGTGCTACGAAAGGCTAAAGCCCTGATCTGAGAACAGCAGATGTCTGTGTAATCCACCCACAGGGCAAGCTGGGCTGTCTGGGACACAGGCCAGGGTCACCCACACACATCTACCTCCTCACACAGCTACAGAACATGTAAATAAACCTGACACGTTAAGCATACATGATGAGCAAATTGACAGGTCAAAGAGCTTTCACCATGGCAATGAGTGCAAAGGCATCCAAAGGGGGCATGGCAAAAACAAAGGGGCCTGTGACATTTAAGCGCTATGTGGGATTACTGGAACTTTCTCAGCTCGATACGTTCAATCAACAAAATATATATATATCACTGACTTTCTATCTTTTAATATCATTCTCTGCATTTTAGCTACATCCACAACATTTGAAATATCAATTATTATTTGCATTTCTCATTTCCCTGGAGAATTGTCTTTCAAGAAGTTAAATGAACAGCCAAAGTGAAACACAGGGAAACGAATTATTACTGGAACACAGATATAAGTAATGTGTTTATAATTACGCTTCGCTATTAGTTAATCTGTTCCAAAAAATGAAATTTGAATACTGTGAAAATCAAAACTCCTGCCTTGAGAAATGCCACCACATTATTTTAATGCAGGTAAATGAAAAACATAATACAGAAGCTAGAAGGGACCTTCAAAAAAAATAAGCTGATGAAAAAAAGGAGAGAAGTCATGCCTGTAATTACACAGGGGAAAATGTGATGATAAGAACCAAACCTATTAAAATATTAATCAAATATGTATGAAAACGTCTAAGAATGAGCTCTCACAGGCTTTCCGTGTGTGTTTACGTCACCGTGGCATGTTGATTCACAGTAACCCGTTGTTCGCAATTATGTAATGTCCCTCTGGTGAACTCAATACGTCAGAAACAATAGAGAACTCTGCGCAAACAATGAGCAGAAACCCAGTGAACACATTTGAAGTGAAGAGGTGATGAGAGTGGGACAGTCTGAAACTATAAAGTACCAACGAAACTGATGAATTTAGAGAAAAAGGCCAGAGAGCGACAAAGAGAAAACGGTGAGCCATGGGTTTTAGGGCACATTGCTGCATGAATATATTTTGTAGGGTGCAGCACTTTATATGAGATTCTGTTGGTTTAGGAAATTGCCTGCCAGAGAAAACTGACAGAAAACCTCACCTGCACAGAATATTAACTTTGTGTAGTCTTCCAAACATTTGCATGAGTTTTTTTCGATCGCCCTTCAATCTCCCTACTGTGTACTTAAGTTGCTGCCAAACCTTTTCTGGAAAAAAAAAAATATTTAGAGACAGCAAGCTCACTGGCTTATAACTTAATGTTAATTCATAACATCTTATCCTATTACCACAACACTACGATGACTATATGAGTGAGACAGTTATTGGTGTACATCTTGCTTTGTCAGGAACCAAAATAGGGCTAAAGTATTACCATCATCAATGGTTCCCAAACACAGGATCAGGACCCACAGAAGGGGCTGCAAGAGGAAACCGAATGGATCTCATCTGACAGGATGGCTGAAAAAAAAGTTCCTGCATTAAACTGGGTTTATTTTTCTACTTTCTTACCTTTGCTTATTTTGTTGTAAATTACTGGCAACCTCTTCCTCTTTACTATTTAGGTCACATCTACTGTGATGCAAGCAGTTTATGATGAGGAGTCACACAAATTCAGTTTAATTTAAGCTGACACCAATAAAAGCTGCTGTAAGCTACAGACTTGACTATTTTGTACAGTATGACTAGCTTCTACAGTGGAAGAAACGCTGTCACACCAAGACATCTATCAAAATGACTGTGACATCCAAACTATAGAACTTCTATTTCACTACAATACATGCAACAAAGTACATTTTTGCACAGCAACAACATGAAATGAGCTGAAGCCCAGTGTAAAATAAGACGCTATTATTATTAAACACTGTTTAAACATAGAAAAGTCATTCATGTTCTATAACAAAAGCAGGGAAGATGGCACCAGCTACTACTAAAACTAAACTTAACTAAAAACAAGTATTTAAAATGTATATCATTTATTTAGTTTCAAGAAAATGTCTGTTGATTGTAAGTGGAAAAAACCTTGTCAGTCCGGCTGTAGGATACTGGAAAGTGGGGCTAAACTGTGTATGTTAATTTGTGTAGGATTAGTTTCAATTCCAAGATGTTTACCGAGCAATTAGGCTACAGGAAGCTTGGTAAAACAGATTGACCACAGGTGGATTTGATAACTTGTCATTCAGCCATTTTGATCCAACTGATTTCATTCATTAGATGCTACAGAGGAAAGCTGAGAGATTCATCAGGGAACAGGATTTCCCCCTATCAACCTTCCCGCTGCTGATTACTCTCCAAGGACCACCAGTGATTCATTAGTCAAACAGGTGATGATTGATGCCGGCATCCTTTCTGGCTGCTTCGACCCCCCTTACCCCCAATCAAGTGCTAAGAGCAACACTTGTCATTGCGATGTAATTTTTATAGTCTAACCACACACAGGTTTTTATGGGATCACTCCATATGTTTCATTTATTGTACAATTTTCTCAAATTCACTCTGTTTTTATTACCACTTATCTACAGTCTTCAGTAATTCTCATCCTTCAAAAGTTTAGAGGTTTAGAGCAGTGATTTTTAGCTGCCTATTCATTTAGATAATGTGATTTTTGCCTGCAGTTTGACTTTAATGTCCCTCAACATTATTTGAGATATTAATTTTAAAGGTAAAAAATAAAATGCTGGTTAGCTAGTTACTACTGAAGAGATTCAGTCTTTTGCCATATGAGACCCTACATGAGTTGACTCACGTTCATCACCTGTTATACAGACACTGGCTGGAGTCACAAGGTGACTATAACAATTTCAGTAGGTGTGTGAGGCCTGCAGCAGCACCTAGGTGCCAATAAGACCTATTGTAAGCAGTTCAGACTCATGGAACCAACACATGGTCCAACAAGAGGACCAGATTGTCTGACTGGTTCTTATTATTTATTCACTTTCTAATTGTTTCGCTGTCCATTACTCCCAAGTGTGCTGTTTGTGTGGGCGTAACTGCAGAGTGCAGGAGCTCTGCAGCAGGGGAGCAGTTATGTCGCAGCTGAAGTGCATCACTGCAGCAGAACAGGAAGAGAAAAAAAGATCTAGAGATGTTTTTAGGCATTATGCACTTTCATAAAGAGGTAATTGACACAGAGCTGCTTTATGCTTGAACTACATGTAATCTCTCTTTGGAGAAGTGGGCAGATGTTTTTTTGTCAAAAGTACACTGTTACCTCACTGTGACCTGTCAAAAAGCTGTACACACATGGTGTGATGTAGGCACTTTGGAGCCTTAACAATCTCTTTCACTCTTTTAGCCTTTATGCCTTGTTTCTTGACTTCAAGAACAATTTGATTGGATTTGTTTGACATTTATTTATTTATTTAATTTCATAAATGATTATTTATTGATCCTTACATTTATTGATTACGGAAATACCCGTCTTTTCATGCTGGCTGGCTTTTCTCCCCTTTGAGTGTGCTTGTTCAGAAAATCGTCTTTCAATGTGTTTGGGAAACACATTGTAGAAATTACTTCTATCCAATTATAACCCAAACTTTGTTTGTGGTGAGTACAATGTCATCCAAACTGATAGAGCAGATGATTGCAGGAATAAAATTAAATCCCAAGTTGTAATAAAATTGTAAGTTTTTCTTTAAGGACAATATATCACCACAGAAGAAACTAGCAAAGTAAAGGGTACGTTCTTGTTCCAGTGTATTCATGTGTATGTCCACCTCTGCTAGGGCAGTGATTATTCTTCTGGTTATTTTCTGTGCAGGCAGTGACTTTAAATTTCCGTACAACTAACAAAAGTATTTTGTTGGAAATGTACACTTTAAAAACTGAGACTGGGGTGAGGTAATACCTAATTTTGCACAATAAAAAGAGTTAAAACAACATTACGTTTAAATCATCAAATCCAATCTAAGTAGATTTAAAGTAAAGAAAACCAAAGACACAACCCTTGAAATAACCCTTGAGTCTTCAACTTTTGAGAACAGTGCATCAAGCAGAGAGTTGCACATATAGAGTAGTGCACGTAGTTTAAGTATCTAAGTCACAGGATTCCTCCCCAGTATTATATGTACAGTATTTAGTCTAGCTATGAGAATGAATATCTGTTTATTTTTTTGTCTTAAGTCTTCTCTGAAAGTAGTTCCAGAATTTGATGCACACAGATGATGCTGTTCTCATTAGGCTCAGTATCCAGGAGGACCTGGCCCAGATAAACCTGCCCAGCAAGTTTGTCCCACAAGAGTTAGAGTTACTGTGCTAGATATGCAAAAACAAGCCAGTGCAGAAAAGAACAAACTTGGTGTTGGATGATTTTAAAGTCTGGTGTACTATTCAGAGAGCCTTAGTTCAATAAGTGTGTGTGTGCGTGTGTGTGGGTGGGTGGGTGAGAGAGAGACAGTGTGCCAGAGAGTGTGAGCAAAATGTTCGTAATAATTGAGTTTAGTCAAGAGTTACTTTGGGTCTAAGAGCTTTACACACTTGAGTGTGACTGATAAAGTGGACTTGGCCTTGTTGCTATAATAAGTCCAACCAATATATGAAAGGTTGTGGCATTTAGCTCCGTGAAAAAGACAAAACGCAACAATGAGATTATTAGTATAAATTTAATGAACAACCCAATTAGTTCATTTGGAGTTCTATGAATGAACATGCTACAAAATGCATCATTATAATATGTTGGGTGAATGAGAGAAAGATGGAACCATAGGCTCAGTATTTTGACTATGGTGTAATCTAATAGAAACAAAAATAATTTTTAACATTTTTTTTCATTTTATAAATACCTACAAAGCCCCCATGGTAACATCCAGGAGAAAATACATCCCAGGAGACGACAGGACAGGATATTTAAGGTAAGTTTGAAGTTAGTATTTAGTCCTCCCTGACTGAATTCAACAGGACATCACACAGGAGCAATTTGTTCCATAGCACTAAAGCTGGGGACACACCTAAAGACTAGGACAAACTGTCAAAGACTGAACAGTGAACACGTAAAGAGTGTTTTCCATCATCTACCACAGACTTCTAGTCTCTGACAGACAGGAAGTGGCACACATCTGATGACCTCGTTAACTTGGGGCAACACAGGAGTGGTCAGAAAGGACTGAACATACTGGAGATAGACACACAACCCAGATCCCATGAGAGTATACTCTCACTTGTTCTTGGGCCAAAAAATATGGGGGCAACCAGGAACTTTGAGCTTTTACTTAACCATTTGTGCTCAAAAGAAGAACAACAAAAAACAAAAAACAAAATCATGGATGTAAAAGTGAGGACACTGCAAACTGTAGAGCCTAGAGAGGGAAATTAAGTCAAAATAAGCTGGAGGTAGTGTAGGTCTGCCTCAGTTGCAATGTCATCAGCCGTCAATACAGGTCAAGTATTAAGACATAAGACTAGAATCTTTTTACAGCAGACACTTAACAATGTCTCTGCTGACTCTTAGTGCCATGTGAACCAGACTGACACTGACCAGGACCAACTACATCTGACCGGTCATCATGAGCAAATTACATTGATAATCGACTGTGCAGTTGTGAACTGTGTACCCACCTTAAGGTGTAATGACACTATCTTTGTTGATGCTACTTTCATAACTTCACACTCAGCCAGACCTCAACTCTGTCTGCATATCTTACAGCATGGCACTGACATCGTGGCTTTCTGACACAATCTCACGCCAACCAAACAAAGCGACAGTAGACTGTCGCTTCTTTTCTTCTTCCAAACATTTTAGTGTGTGCTAGACTTTTGACATGAATCCCTTTAGCACAAGAAAATTTAAATCATCTGCAGCAAAATCTTGCAGAGCTCTGAATGATAATAATATGCTAAGTCTACATCTTTATTCCTTCATGTCAGTTCATTATTTTGGTGAAATGTTGCTTTTGCTACACAAAACCAATAATGGAAAGAGGCAATGCAATAGAGAAGGGGGGAAGGGAAAGACATATATAATGGACAAAAAAATGCCCTGATGAGTGGCTGATGGAAGACAGGCTGCTGTATTGAGAAGGCGAAACAGACACGAAAATTGCTGATTAAACTTTTTGCTCAAATTCATCAATAATTTGCATACAGGGACAGTAAATGAGAGCAGCCCATTAGATGAGATAAACCAAAAACAACATTACTGATAGAAGATAGGCTACCCTGCTTCAACTTCACAGAGCTACTACAATCATCCCATTTTAAAAAGATCATGAATGATCTCGTTCCCTTGCCTCAGGGCCGTGTCATCTATCTATCAATCTAATTCGCACCTGTTATTAGGTTGGAGCCACAATGTAGTATGTTGTTCCTATACGCCCTTAATAACCTGTGCTCATGGGATATTTTTTTCTCCCAGAGGTCACTATGAGGGGTCCGTAAATACCTGCTAAAAACACTGGTGGATTTTGTATATTAGCTACTGTACATTAGTTTTAACAATTTATTTACAGTCTCTCATATTCATTATTCCACATTATCATTCATTTTGCAGCAGGAGGCTGCATTTTAAACATGTGCCTCCTTTATTACTTTGTTGAATTTTATGTGTTACGGTCTTACTTCAGTTTGCCAGTTGCCTTGCACAGGTTGTGATTGACAGGATTCAGTGCCATTACTAAACAGGATATAGGATATACTTTTTAAAATCCTCATTATGAAGAAGGAAACAGATGTATGAATTTGAACTAGAGAGTTTTCTTCAGCTTCATCTGTTTTTCTTTTGATGTTTCTCAGTGGCCAAAAGAAGGAATAAAGTTTTTAAAATGAATAATAATATATAGAACCACAAATTTCATCTTCACAGTGTTTAATAAATTTAAAAAATGCATAATCTCTAAATTAGAAGTCATTGTTAGAATGCACTCTGAAGTTAGTGCCAGGTATGTTCGGCCCCACTAATTAAATATATTTTGAGTTGTAGAAAATGCATTTAAAGGCTGTTGCAATTACCATGAAAGGAACAGAAAATGAAAGAAAGACCTTTAAGAATGTGGCT
This sequence comes from Channa argus, assembly GCF_033026475.1. Lineage (NCBI taxonomy): Eukaryota > Metazoa > Chordata > Actinopteri > Anabantiformes > Channidae > Channa > Channa argus. Next base: position 13,170,790 of record NC_090206.1, read on the forward strand.
AGTGATTTCTGTGTGTCATGAGGTTTTTGTTTCTAGGTAATTAAGGAAGGACGTCAGTTACTACATGTGCATTACAAAAAGGTTAAAAAGTCTTACGAGCTTAATCATGAGTCCTACATTAAATACATTATGCACCATAATGTATTTATACTTTAGAACCAAAATGACTCTTTCTGTGTCCTAGTTTAAATGAGTTGTGGTAAATGACGTCTCAAATGGAAGAAAAACAAAGCAGAGCTGAATGTGTTCTACACTGGCACAGTCTAACATTAGCCTGATGTTACAGACTGCACCTAGAGTTTCAAAGCAAGTATTACTACAAACAAACAGCAGGACTCACCGTGGTCTAGAGACTTGGCAGGAGCCCAGCTTTTGAAGTAGTCATCCTGAGTGGAAACATACCACAAGAAACTGTGTTATGAAAAAAATCATGCCATGCTGAGAATATAACTGAATTATTTTGTAGACCAGAGAGACAACAGCCCAAATACTAAATCAAACTACTGACAGATCCTGCCCTTATTCTTCTCACATTTGATAGTTTCATACTTGTGTTTTGTAAAAATGAATGACTGCAGTGGAAAAAGATCAGACGTGGAGAGGCAAAAAGCTTGTTTGGGCGTTCATAAATAGGACATAAATGTACAGAGAAAAGTGATGGAGACACATTGGGGACTAAAGAAAGTTACAGTCTCAAGTAGACAGAAGTTGAACTAGGACAAAAACATTTAATGTCAAGGTCAATATCGATGTTAACGCTAACAAACACTTCAGAAAGAAGTGTTGTGTTTTTTTATTTTAGGAAAGAGATGTTAGCTTACTGTCGGACAATCTCTTTTGAAGAAATGCAAATAGTTTTTTTTGCTCAGCCACAGAAAAGTCTATCACAATCTAGAGAGTCTCAACTGAAAATAATTGGCTTTTCTCAGCTAAGCTCAGCTGAGAAAAGTTTGGATTTCTTAAACCAAATACACTTAGATTCAAAGGCTCAATTTGGAGCGAATTTCTTGTCAATTCAGACATTCTCAGTTGTGTAGCACAATAAAGAATTTGAAAAAAGACAACGCTTGTTTTAGTTGTGTGTGGGTATATTATCCATATAAATATGCATAAACAATTGGATATGGATATAATTCTATAAACCCAAGTATAAATTAAAACTAAAAGTCGTCAGTTTTCTGCTTGTAGCACTTGATTAAGCTCAGGAAGATCAGCTGATCAGTGCACCCTGAACTGTGACACCTGCTTGCAAAGGATTTGCTCGCTCACTTCTGGCCCAACTATTTAGCATTTAAAAGGAAAATACAGTAGGATGTTGTTGTAAACACATAAACTCTCACCTGCACTTATGAGTGCCCACATATTGTAGCTATTGTATTTGACAAATTGTATTTGTATATTGTATTTGACAAATACAATACAAAATAAGTACTCAAATCTGATTATAGCTCCTATTTACAAAAGGTTTATTAGGTGTTTTGAGACGGTAAATAGGGAGAATTAAATAAAGGTGAAATTATTATTATTATTAACATTAAATTTGGTTTACCTTTTAGGTAGTCAATAATGTTTTCTTTATAAAGCGAGGGTTATATCTGCCCACACACACACACACACACACACACACACGCACCGTGCATCTAAAGTGGGACCCAGGGCAAACCATATGTGTGTCAGCAGGGAGTGAGCCTGTGTCAGTGACACCATGTGAACCAGACAGAGAAAACCTGCTGGGTTTGAAAGCTCACTCACTATCCCTTATTGAATAAAGTGAGACAGGGGGCGAGAGGGAGGGAGAGAGATAGATATAGAGATATAATACTAAATTAAACAGTTGTATTGAGCAGTCCGGACAAAATGGACAGTTGACCCACTCATCCAGAACATGTTCTATAAATGACAGCTGCCGACATTTGAGCCAGCACAAAAGTTTCAAATGAGGAGATGAAACCTAATTAGCTTCTCCCTTCGGTCCTCACTTTGGCCATGTCCTCACTTCATTTTCTCTTATTTTATGGTCATCTCTCCTGCTATGTCTCTGTTTTAAATGATTCTTTAAGGCTACAAAAGTAAGATGTTGCTGTAGAAAAAGTTCTTTATGCAGAGTTCTGCCAAAAAAGTCTATCATTTGTAGAAATGAGAGGCCATTCTGTGTTTATACAGTAGCAATGACTTCATCACTTCAAACACGCCATTCATTCTTGCTTTATTAATATGCTGAACTAGACCACGTTACGGCTGACCAGCCATCCATCCTGCAGTGCATCTAAATCAGCAAGCCCTTCTAGAGCTCTGCGAAAATACTTTTAAGAAAAGACCAAACAGAAAATGCAGTATTGTTCAAAACAGTATCAAGAAGTTATAACCACAATGGACTTACTTACCTCTGCTTCCTTTAAATGATTGCAGAGAGGCAGATGAATAGAGGAGAGAGAGGAGAGAAGGAAAGGTCAGTGATAATGACACAGTATGCTATGTCTATGAGATCTATTACAGCCTTGCGTTACTCATTCGGAATACTGAGCTTAACTCTAGAGATTCATTTAATAGGAATTTGATTCTGAAGGTGGTAGAATACCAAAGGTCTCACACATACACACTTGAATTCGTACTCTAAGGCTTATAAGTTAGCCTTATTTGATGTGGCATGTAATTTGAAACACATCGAGGGCAAATTGTACAGGCTTAGAGTACAGGCACAGGATAAAGAGAGAGAGATAGAGGAGAAAAATGAGAGAGAGGCAGAGAAGTTGTAAAACGGTAGAGGAAAGAGGAGAGCAGGCATACAACTGTAGTGCTGTTTTACAGACTGCTGTTCAGATAAAATCTGTTGAGGAAAGAGGATAGTTTTATTTATTTGTGCCATTTTTTCTTATCTGCGGTAGGCATACATATAATATGCTCTGGCCTAGAAATCCAAAATGCAGTAACTGACCCACATGCAGTTACAACAGCATTCTGAATCTCATATTTTAAAAAACAATGTATATTTCATAGAAATGTCAAATTTCTGACAACACTGTGTAAAACAGTCCCGAAGAACATATTGTAAGCTTTGCCAGCTGACATGATGAGACCACCATGTGTAGCCTAAAGCTAAAACTACATTTAGACCATATATAGATTGTTCGTGGCTATCATCTGTATTTACCTGACGTTTTACCAACCACGATGCAGTGTGGTGTTGTATACAGTAAAGTCAACATAATTAGGGGATTAATATAAACTGTGTATGAGTTTCAAAGCTAATGTGAGGTTCTCCCTTGAGTACGTCTAACAGTGAATAGCTCTGGCTGTATATTTACATGTGAACCACACTATGTGGAATTAATATACATCATTTGTCGTCCTGTTGATTTCTGTACCATCTGGACAATTTGCAACTTGTTGTTATATTGACCTATCTTGACCTGCAGCGACAAACATTTGCGTACTAGAGAAAATGTTTAATATGTTCTCATCAAAAAACATTGTTCACAGTATCCTGCAGAGGACTGCAGCTGAGGTGCAGCTGCCTGAAATACATTTCCACTGTTTCCTATTTTTGAATAGCTTTGCTTAAGGTTTACAGCCGTTGCTCGCCCTCTTGTTATTCAGTCTCAGGGATGACCTTTGCTTGCCCAAGACCCCTATTAATATTTTAGTGGGCTCATCTAAAAAGCATTAACAGGCTGTTTTAGCTGGCAGTAACACTGCTCCAATGTCATTCCTTCCCTTTCAAAGTGACTACTATGTCATTGTTATCATGTCGTAGTTGGTGGTGGTGGTACTGGAATTTTCCGCAGTGAATTCAAAGTCAACTGTGTCCAAAGTTCTGAACACTATGCAGGAGCTTTCTTATAGACAAACATTTGAACTGTTTAATTAAAACTTTTTGTGGTTTAATTAAAATCTATTTAAAAACGTGCACAGCAGCTGTCTGTGAAAATTGGATTCTTTTATTATAAAACTGTCCATGATGCAGTTTATTTAGCACAGACACTGTTTTAATTATGGTTAATTGAATGCACGCCTGTTTTTAGTAAGTAGCTCCATTAGATGTTACTGTTTAGCAGCTAGATGATCGAGTTAAACAAGGCTCCAATATTCAGACAGTTCCCCCAGTGGTAGAACAAGGGCAGACATGTCACTGAGGAGCTGCGGTGGAAAGTTTGAAGCTAGCTTGGTGAAAAGTACAATTCAGCATATCCTGTACACTTGGCATTATGGTGTCTTGGCTGTTTTGTCCATAGTATGAACCCCGGTCTCTAGTGTCAAAGTCAAGCTTTCAGTTAGAAATCAGATTTTTGCTGTGGTAAACAAATAACACATTATAATTTTTGTTTGACACTAAACATAAAAAATTGGTTATTTTACTGGTCAGTCAATTGAAGCTCTTGTTTTTTCTGAAAAAGCCATATGAACATACAACTTTTGCAGAAACCTTTTCGTTTTTATGCTGACTTCTTCACAGTCATCCTGTCTCCTGAGTCTCCACCAGGTCAGTACATGTTTTTCTCTCTAGTTCAAAGTGATGGCTCTGAGATTTCATGTGATAGCAGGTCCCTAAGGAAGTCTGAGACAGGAAAAGGTGTCAAAGGAACAAGACTGGCTTAAAGGAGAACTAAAGTAGGAATGGCTTCTGCCCAATTAGCTTCTCTCAGCAGAAGTGTCTTCAAAAGAACACGTGTGTGTCTGTGTGTGTGTGCACGGGGTTATTCTCACAAGTGGGCATTTGCACATATACATTAACATTAAAATAGGCAAAGACATGCCTAGACTACTAGCTCAAAGTCAGGGGAGAAGGATGCAAATCGGGCCTCTTGGTGCAAACTAAACAGTATTAAAAATTTACTGTGTGCTTTATGGATTTTATTCATGGGGCTGAATTCCTCCTCTCCCACTATCTTTCCCATTGTCTCTAAATTTATTCCCCACCTACTCCTTTCCTCTGCACCATGTGTCTGCTCTCCTCCTTAGACTACATCCTGCTTATAGACAATCACTGGTCTGGGATCGGATCAGTACTCTGTGACGCTGATATATGAGCTTTGAGAGCAGATATCGGAGCAAAGCAGAGAGTGGATCTCAGACACTACATTGGATTGCTTTATTGTTAGGCTTCTGCAGAGGTGTAGAGTTATGAGTAGCATGAGCATGTAAGGTTTTGCTTTAATAGCGATGCTAAAGTATTCAGAAAAGCAACACATGTGCATTCAGGTAGAGAATGATAACCACCAGGTAGATAAACATCTTTTCACAAGCTATGTCAGGTTAAACAGAAACATCATCAACACCTCAGAACAACTTCAACAAAAGATTTGTGACAACATTTACAGTAAGCTTGTCACTTCAAAATTGTTGTTAGAAAATGTGATTTGACATGAGCCTCTTCATTGTAAAATATATTTTACATAAGCAGTTAAAGACAACATATTAATGAAGATATCAGAGCTATTAGGATTTATAAAGACTTCCTGGTCATTGTCACAATAAGAAGGGTGTAATATAGAAACCTATTAACTGTCACACACTGTGTGATACCATGTGGGTTTGCCTGAGCACTGTGATCTGTGCTCTCTAGCAACCAAACTGATCAAAGTACTAGGACCAAGAACTTTTTAAATGCAATTAATAACTATGTTTTCCACATACCATGTAGCATGTTCTACAAGACATTTTTACTAAAAAGTCATTCTTAAACAATACATTGCAGGGTTACTGCAGTGCATTATATACAGTACAATTGTATGCAAAATCCTCGGTGCTTCAGCTCTATGCATTGAATGGTGATGTATCTATAGTGGAACTGCAAAATACACAGGAAGATTAACTGTGCAGGAGAATGGAGCTACACAGTAAAACAAAGGGAATAGTAATAAAATATAGTTGATTTACTGTGCATATTAAGAACATGAGGGATGAAAAAAATGAGGTGAATATGGAGATGTTAGAGAGAAATGGTGAAGACTAAGAAAGAGAAAAGGGGATGATCAGAAGAATACAGTGATGGTGGAACAGAAAGGAGCGGGAAGCACAGGCAACACAGTAAGAAGCAAGAAAGAAAGCAGAGAGAGGAAGAACAGAGATGGGAGTTTGCCTTCCTGTAGTGGTGCTCCACTGGAGTCCATCCAATATTCGTGTCTACATCCTGGAGACTGACAGACAGCATCACCTTCATATGAACAGACAGGTAACACTGAATATTACATGTGGCGCTGAGCCGATAAAGCGGTACACTATCGCTTACATACATATTATACGCACACACACACACACGCACACACACACGCACAAAGTTTGCACCTGCTTTTGAGGATTGTGGCACAAACTCAAATGAATAGTTTATTGGAAAGTACTCAAACTTTCTTGCTTTTACTCTCTCTGTGACACACAAACGCATAATTAGCCTAAAAATAAACATGGCTCGATCGTTACAACAGTAATTACTGTCCAGACAGTAAAGTTATCTGAGGATCTGGCTAACCATTGAGATCATTTGAATTCACAGCCAATCCAACCTCTAACACTGAGGCAAGCGACTTCTTTTTTCTGCTTACTTCCTCTTTCTCCTCTTGGCTCTCTATTTTTATAGCCTCCCTCATTCATCACCTCCTTCCTCTCTTTTTAACTCCTCTTTTACTCTACTGAAAAACCTCCTTCAAATCATCCAGAAACTGAACAATATGGCTCAAAGCCAAACATTGAAAATCTGCTTCCTCCTCATTCTGTTCTTTCCTTTCACGTTAATGAGGGAAAAACTCATGGAGCAGTCTGTTCTTCAAAATATCTCACCATCTTCACACTCTTTAAATTTCTCTCTCTTTCTCATATAAAGCCCAGACTGGCATCCTTTCCTTTTTCTCCCATTTCCTCTCATTTCATACTGAACATAAAAATCAATTGATTACACGAGAAGAAGAGAAGGGGAAAGTAGCAAGAGATGGTCTGCCAAAACAAAGTGTAGTGAAAAGAAAGATGGGGACTAGAAAAAGAGTTTGGAGACACAAAAGGACAAAAGCTTTGAAAAACCTTCTTTGCTCTTTTCTGGTGAGGAAACAGAGAGCCTTGTTAAGAAACATAACAACAAACACAGATAGAGCATACATGTTAGAAATAATTGGTGTGGAAATAAAGCATGTTGATGTGGAAGAATTACACTTTAGACTTATCAAATTACCTGCAGTTGTTCTTCCAACATATCAAGTGATTTTTAAGAACACTCATATCAAAATTGAAATGAAGTCTCTCATATAGTCACTGATGAAAAGGCACTTTCAAAATCAAAAAGGAGTGTTGACTGGTTGCCAATTAATAAATAAACATATATTTTGCATTCTACAGATTTCTATCTCCATTAGGCATTTATCACTCCTTTGTAAAAAGATTTAGACCCTGGAAATGAGTGGGTGGAGGGTGTTTCAGACACTGATCAACTATCTCCAAAGAATTTCAGTCGGACCCACTCGTGTCTTTATACCTCCCTGCTCAGTCTTCATTTATTAAAAATAGTCTCATAGATGATAAATTGGATATTAGATGAATTTGTTTATTAGAGAGGAAAAGTTACATTTCCATTACTGACTATTCTGTAAATAAATTTTTCTATCATTCAGTTTGTTATTAAATGAAAGAATGAAACATGACGCAGTTTTCCCAATGGTGGCATCTTAAATTTGATTTGATTTTGTCTGACCGACTCAACACAGTATTATTCCTTTGTCATCCACAATAACACTGTATAAACACAAAGCACCATTGTCTCGCTTTTTAGAAAATGGAACCAGACAATGTGTGATAGTCTTGGCTGGTAAACAATAATTATTAAATAACCATAATTTATTACTTTTCCACTTACGGTATTGGTATCAGTTACTCTTAAAGCATAAAGGTTTATCTAGTAGTTATTGACAGTGACAAAGGTGGATGTTAACAAACAAGTGAACAACTAACTGCCAAAAAAAAGGGGCCGAACCAGTAAGTGATAAGGATAAAGGGAAAAGAAGAAGAAAATCAAAGACACATGTTCAAGTTAAACACAGAGATGGATAAAGACCTGGGGAGAATGAGATCAAAGCAAATACAGAAGGAAACGGACAGGAAAAAAAAAAGACTGAAACACTTTGCTTGTGATTTGCAGACATTTTCTGCACACACCTGGCTAAGTTTCGTGTTTGTGCCTGCTCCCAAGTCAGATTTAGCTGTCAGACCAGTGTTCCTTCACCACGTAAGCCCTACAGCAGCTGACAGGCGTGTCGAGGTCAACCTAGATCTAAGGCTGCGTGGGGAGGACACAGCCTGGTGCACACCATGTAATAAATCATAGATAAGACAGCATGTCACTAGATTAGCTTGACACAGCTACAGGTCTGCAGCCTGCCACCCCTGGCTGTTTGATTGGCCGAGCAAACTCGCATCACAATAGCATAACAGAAAAATTTTCTTGGGTTCACATCTCCTTGACTACGGGTCTATCAGGAAGTCACACAAGTGTACAGCAAGTATTTGGTCCTTGATTTTCTTATCTATGAGGTGAGTCTCACCAGGAGTGTGCAGCTATAAGCTAGATGATGATGATGAATAGACTCAGCTGCTGCCTGCTAACAGGCTCCGCTCTCACGTAGTGTTTTCCAGTGGCCGCTATGCTTCCATAACCTCTCCTTGGTGTGAAAACAGTTGTTTTTTTCTTTTTCTCTTCTGCTTTGGCTTAAAGGTGTTGCTGCATTGTTACCATTGATCAGGATAAAAATCTGAGTTGCTGTTACCTGTTAGTAACCCACCTGCTACTGCTCTGTTTAAGTCTAAATAACCATATGTGATTTATTTCTGTGAGACTACAGAAAGTAATGAAGACAAAGAAAGGCTTCTTTCTACCGGTGAGTGGATCTTTAATTTAACACATAAGAGGGAGCCCATGCTGCTTAAAAGAGACATTGGCTATAGATGATACCATATTTTGTGCATTGAGTAGCTGTGAAAAAGCTACAGAATGAAGATAAATGAAGAGTAATATCGATATAATATCAAAGCAGAAAAAGAACCAGGGCAAAGAATAACAAACAAATAATGTTTTCCTAGGCAAATGTGATTTTTATTTTTTGTCCCCCCGCAAGAGAGGTAGTACCCTAACCAGAAATCTATTGAGTCTCACTGTGAAATCTCATGAAAAGTAGAGGAAAGTATGCAAACAGAGTGTAAATGGCACCATAATTGTGAGCTTACATCTGTGAATGTTCAATTTTTGTTCAAGACTAAGTTCACACACAGAATTCAGATGTGATGATTTAAATTCACTAAGCTCACTTCCTGTACAAAACTATCCTATCTATTTTTAATACCATCCTATCCAGCAGAATCCCTCAGCTCCTGTCGGTATCCCACAGTGATAGAGCAGTCGTGGAGACGGGCCAAGTGTTAAGCCAATCATACACAGGCTCTTTTATCTGTCTGCTCCACTGGGGAAACAAGGGAAGAGCTCAGGAGGACGGAGAGATAAATGTCCTTTCTTTACTCCAAGTGCATTACTCTGCTCTGTTTAATCATTCCCTCCTCCTCCTTCCTTTACCTCCACCTCAGTTCTCTTTGCAGAGTTTCCTTCTCCCTCAGCATGTTGGAGGTGTCCTGAAGCAGTCAAAGCAGCCCTGCATCCAACATCTTCTCACTTTTCATTTCCTCATCTCTCCCTCATTTAGCTTCATTCCTGCTCTTACACTTTCTGTCTTTCTTCTTGTTTGCCTGTCTGTTCGCCGAGTAAATACAAGTAGTAAATTCAGGACGCCTGTGGGAAGAAGCTCCCACATCTTTCTGTTTCTGTGTGCTCTTTGTGTAAGTGTGTGTGAGGTGTGTGTTTGTGCATGACTTTGTACTGTTATGCACATGTTTTCTGAAACTAAATGCAAGTTAAATGAATGCAGACAGCACATTGACACCAGGACCCAGACATGCTCTCTATTAAAGTTTGCTATATGTGAACAACAAATAAACTGTTTCTGATTTTTTTCTTTGGTATGGAAAAAAGTCTGCTTCTTACTTAGTTTACAGAAAAAACAGCCATCATTTATACAGTATTACTCAAATCTTTACTGGTTGACTTACAATAGGTTGTAGAGCTTGTAGAGTATGAACAAAACAATCTAAAAGCACTGAAAAAAGGTACATTGCCATAATAAAAAATGGTAACCTGCTGGCAAAATTCTATTTAAACAATGTACTGAGAGTATTACATCCCATTGTACAGTACTTGCAGTAACATGATGAAAAGAGTAGGGGTTACGTGCTTAAAACAGGAATGATCTGCAGATCAACAATCTGTGTTTAGATGTTTGTGTGACTGGTGTGTGACAGATGTTCAAACAGCTGATTGTTATTCTTCTGTAGCCTACCTTAAACTGTGAATAGTAGTTGAGGTGACTACTACCTCACTTCCTGCCTTGAGTGGATCATTTGCCTTAGTACAGGGTATTTATCATTTATCATATCACAGCGTAGTGTGTGTTTCTGTTCTGCTCAAGATGGATTTGGGGGGTCAAGTTGCAGCCATAAGAACACAATGAACTTTCCATTATTTCCATGTTATCACCCAAAGATAAAACCTTTACAAGCAATTAACACTGCTTAGGGCAAAGGTCAACATCCGATCCCCAGTAAGACAAGTAGTTAATAACAACATATCACACAGACACACACACACACAGTGCACTGCTTATGGAATGAAAAGAGGATTTTAGGTTGCACAACACTCTAGACAAATACTGTTCTCATTCACTGTTATCCTCTGTCTTATAAACACAACAGGGAAACAGTAACCTGCATTGTGTCTGATCAGAGTTGGCAGTAAAGAACAAACGGAGAATGCTCACTGACACCACCATCTCACAGACACACACACACACACGCACCCATGCACGCACGCACGGACGCACGCACACACACACACACACACGCACACACGCACGAACCCACTGCTTTCACCCACTGCAGCCAGGAGCTAATTTCACACAGTCTTATGGGAATTGAAAAGGCTTACTCAGGAACAGAATCAGTGAGGGAAACAAAGAGAGAAAAGGGAAAGGTGCTGACATAGTAAAATAAGACAGGAATGAATTGGAAAGGTAAATGCAGGACAAAAAAAGACAAGGAGAAAAAGGGAAGAGCACTGAGCAGAGAGATGAAGCAAAGATGGCACATTTAAGGTGTTGTCCCAGACACATGTGACTTCAGGTTAGAGATACATCTTTATAAGCACACTCTGTCACAGCTAAAGCCTCTACAAATAATGTAATGGATCCTTTTTATACATCACAATAAATAGAATAGATGTAAATCTGTCAATACTGTTCAAGGCTGAATTTCGCTGTGTTTTGTTATGTTACATATTAATGTAAAGTACAGTAGTGTTTCATTTGGATTTAAATGTATGTCTAACACATTTCAACATTTCATGACTTGAAATTCACGTTGTACTGCAAATGCAGTGCAAAACCAACATATTATAATGTAACTGAGGAAATATTTAGTCATCACTTACAGTATTTAATAGTAAATAATTTAAACACTACTACGAATAAAAGTCATGAATATTCATGACTAACTTGCTAAAGAAACACAGTTTTTGCATGTAATTATTTAATTTGACCTCTGGTTTGTCTTTACTTGTTGTTAAGGGAAAAAGTAGATCTTTTCCTATTATGACAAATTAACCACACTGATGGTCATGGTGATGATGAAAAACTAAAATGATATGTTTCTGACAGTGAAGCAGATTAGTCCACATCAACACTATGGTCCAGTAGCTTTTCAGTAAGAAGAGGGATCATTTTAGGATCAGCAGGAAACATGAACCCAGATGCTGGTTGACCCAATTTACAGTAAGTACTGAAGGTCAACATGTTGCAGTCTCTATTTTGCAGTATTTTGGTATTTGCCTTGATCTATCAAAGCTGGCAATCAATGTTTCACTATTCATCAGGATCAGACATCATAGAGTCCTGCCAATGACAAAAGAGACAGGGACTTTCTGGTCAGAGCAACACAGAAGCACACACCTGATCTGACCACACGCAGAAAAAAGGGACACAGACAGAATAGCACCTCCCCTCTATCATCCTAAAGTGCTGTTATTACAACCATCTTTCCTCTTGATAAACAAACAACACCAAGTCCCTAATGAGCCCACACGGGGATTTCTGCTTCCAACTGGGTGATCTCTGCACTGATTGACTAAAGATTGTGCTTATACTCTGCACTGGTGATACGGAATCTAGATAAATTATTATATTCTATCAGGACATCGGTGCTTTAACTGTATGACTAACCTCCATCTGACTCACGTCTGGAATGACATAGTGAAATGTCTTTTGTTTTTTTCTTCTGATTTTAAAACTAAATCTAATTTAATGAGCCCTCATGGGAAAACACCCTCCCATTGGTTTTATTGGTCGATGGAAGCCTAATTTCACTCTTTAGAGGTGAGACGAGGTTTCTCGGCAGTTCCTGATTGTATGCAAACCCCATTCTTTGGTTCACGGATTTATGATTATGTATTGCAGAGTCAGAAAGCATTAAGAGTTTCATGTTTTTTCACTGTTTTTGTTTGACTCAAGCACATTGGGTGTGAAAGCAAATGCTTTGAGGTTACAGTTCTGACTTATGTTTTATTTAAGCCTGTTTGCGTCTATATAAGTGGGCAGTGTATGACTCATTGTTCTATTCATACATATTCCCTTAATGTAAGAACAATGCCAAATGACAATTATCCTAAAAATAAGTAAAAAGCAACCCAAACAGTGGCCAAACAACTGAATGGTGTAGACTAACTACATCAGTAACTGTGACCTCTGCTCATCTGTACATTATATTGCACTTACCATCTTCATCTTTAACAGCTATATGTTTTAATAAACACGTACTACTAAACAAGTTCACCTCATAAGACATATTTGTGTGAAGTTAGTGTTACATTCGCTGTCTTAAATCAGCCCTCAATCTTCCTCTGATCCTAACCAGCTGCTGTATCTGCCTAAACACAACCATAAAATGCATTAGGCACAACCATAAAATGCCATAATAAGTTGAGTATCATTGTGTTTGTAATTGTCAGCATATTCTCATTATGATTATAGAAAACACAATGTGATTGTAATTACTGTACATCCTCAGAAAAATGTAATTGTGTTTGTAGCTTAGTTAAACACGATCTAGTCACCGGTAGAAACAATTTAATTGTTGAATTGTATTCACCAAACTTGTCATGATCTCCTAGAATAATGCAAAGATGTATAATGTCTTTGTTTGCATTATTATACAAATTGATAATTGGACTTGGTTGGAGGTATCACCCAGTGACTGGGACCTTCCAAATTAAAGGTCAGTGTGTGAGGATAACATAGTGTCTGTGAGTCTTACACAGAAGAGTTAAAGCTGTGATTCAGCACTTTGCAAACTTCTAGAACAAACGACAGGCTGCCACGACACTTTCTCCATCTTAAAAGTTTAACACTTCCTCTGATCTAACCTGAAACTCTATTATTATTCATAATGTTAATTCATCCCGAAATTTACACATGTTCTCTAACAGTCAAAGTGAGCTTATAGGGTTAAGTTAAAACGATTATTACTCTTTCTTTCTGCTTAGCTTTGAACCACACTATCAGCCCGGTCACTCATCTATCAGCCATGCTTCAGAGGAGGTGCTTTTACAAGCCCCATCAACCTGAGTCTCTCCAGCTGCTCACAGGAAAAAACTTACATTTCTACACCCGGCAGCAATGAGTTCAGTGGCTTAGTCACCATTTTATATCCACTTAGACCATTCAGTCAGTCAGTCTAAATGCTTCTATTAAAATCCTTCTTTTCTGCTGCGTAATTATGAGATCAGTATAATTAGATAGAAATCATAAGAGTGATGCCAAAGATACTGAATAGAAACTGAAGCTTGAAGCACTCCACTTCTATCAAGAGTGACTCCTCTAAAAAGCACTCATTGGATCTTTACAGTGATTTGTGCTTAAAGCTTTTATACATGGTTGTCTGTGCAGAACCATGCAAAGAGCTCCCACGCTCCTCACACACTCTTCCGTCAAGGTGTTGATACAGTGATTCAGTCAGGGTGACGGATGAGCTTAGTAACATTTCCAGAAGCCCTGCTGTAAATGCAGATTTGTTTTGATTGAAGCCTTCTGAGTCAGGAGCTGCTCCACGAGGGCCTCTATGTTGAGAGAGTTGTTGTGAATAACTAAGAAGATCTACATCATTCACTGTGACAGACAGCCGGTTTGCCATTCAATACAAGGACTGAAACGTGCTGCGTAGGCTGTGAGGTGGCTTATCTGCAGACTCTCCATTAAATACAATCTATGAAGAAAGCATGATGAGCTGCTGCTTATTTTTCATCACCTTCATTTATTAAACTAATTACCAATATAGGAAAACAAAACTACAGACACATTTCGGCTGCTGGTCATGCACTAGTGATTTTCTTTTTTTCCCCTTCTGCAGAGACAGCTGATGACAAAACCCCAAAAACATGTTTATAATGCAATCCGTTCTTCCTCACATCCCTTGTTTCTTTCCATCTCTCCCTAATAGCTGCTAAATGAGATTTGAAGTTCTGCATGCAGAGGAGACATTTGCAAGATGATGGATTTTTCTTCTCCTTTTCTCTACAAATGACTGTGATTATAGGTCCTAACCTCTCCGCATGAGTCTGAGGGTTGTGTGTTTCTAAACAATTTTTTTACAGGAGTGCACTTATAGTTTTTCACACCCAATTCACAAAGTATCATGTGTGAAACAAGAGGAACAAGAAGAGGTGTTTTCTGAGTATTACTCAGGCTGTATTGTTCTGCCCTTTCTGTCACCTCTCATCCCCAGGTGCCCTGTCTTTGACTTCCATTTCTGAAGCACTCTCTCTGCTCGCTTTCTTTGAATTGTAAGTGTTGTGATAAATGCAATGTGGAGTGTAAAGGATTAAAACCTAGACACACCAAGGCAATGCAGGAGCAAGTACACTAACACGTAATAAGACGTTACATGTAGTTTAAACGCTTTGGTATTCACACTTGCTGAAAAGGTTTTTTTTACAGCCTTAGTTAAGATGTTATCCACAGTAGTTTATGGTGGCTTTTAATTCATAAAATTCATTTCTAGGTAATTTTATTTTAAAATATCAAAAACTAAATCCTGCATAAATGACTTAACTGAATTTTCTCTACTTGTGCTATCGTTATATGTCACCTTTTCTGTTGTGACTATTGCTCCTGCTGCAGATAAGCAAGAAAAGGGTTTATATGCTGTAGTAATGATGATTTAAATGGTAAAACATATACAAATATTATGAAATAACAAATACAATCACTCTGTACAATACAGTACTGTACAAGAAAACGCTTACTCCCCTGACAGAAACATATTAGGAGGGGGCATGGGAACTTTGAACAAATTACAATAACTAATATAAGTGCAGCTAAATTATAAGCTTTCTGAGTGGAAACAAAAATCACCTCAGTCATATACAGTATAGCACACTCTTGGTCAGTGCACCAGTAATATGATGCTTAAAGCAGAGTAGAGTAGTACTGTGAGTACTATTATATATCATACAAATAATGGAATACCATGCCATGGCTGCTCCAACATACCGTTTATACTAAACAGTATGATCATAATTTAAATTCATTTTTCATTAATTCATAATAATGGGATGTCAAATTATACCAGAAATTTATTTCGCCAACAGACTCAAAGATCTGATACGTTTTTGTGATTATTATTATTATTATGATGATGATTATTATTATAATGTGATTATATTTTATGATTTTAAAATAAAAAAATGTCCTATGTCAAATTTCCACTTCTCTACATATATCTACAAACTTAGTTTAAATATGTCTTTCCACAAACATCTCCACTTTCCTGTTACATATCCAACAAAGACATCATCCTCCCTCTGGAGCAGGTCTGGGCAACTTAAATCACCTTCGTCGCTCCTCCAAACTGCAAATTCTACGCAGAGTGAGTTGAGCAGATGAAAGATTGTGTCTGTGACTGGGCCATAGTAAATAAGCAGAGTAATCACAAACACAATCATCATCACCATCATCACAACAGTTATGATCACCATAATCGGCATCATAATCATAAAGCTGACAGGAACGCTAATCAAAATGCTGATAGCAGAGAGGAAAAGTAATTGAAATTGATCTGAAGGCATTTATCTTCACTTTAAATGTGTGAGATTTTTTCCCTCATCTTCAGGACAGAGGTGAAGTTATCTTGTGTGCTTGAGGGGCCACACATTGTTTGTAACTGTGCATCTAAGTGTGTGAAAATGGGGAGCAGAGATTATGTGTTTGTTATGACTGAAAGGATGCTAATATACACGCATAAATAGAGGGGGAGTTAATTACCGCATAAGCTGAAAGAAATGCGGGCGAGGAGCCAAATACAAAAGGAGGTTAACGGGAGGATTATTAATGGATGTGGGGCACTTGAATGTTTCAGGAGCCTACAACATCTTCTGTCAAAGGAACAGTCCAAAACCCCACAATATTCGGTTTACGATTATAAAAGACCAGGAAAACTAATTCATATTTAAAGTTGAGTAGCCAGGATTAGTGATTTTTTTCATTTAAAAATTAACTTTTTTTCCACTAATCAGTCATTATAATTGGCCTAAGCCTTTCAGTCAACTGGATTACATTTTTAGCTGACATAAAGAAACATAATGATAGTGAACACACCAATAAAATGTTTCTACGAATTATTTACGTGATTGGCAGGGACACAACGTGTTTATTAACATTTAAACAATACCAAAGTTGTCTCTGGCCCTTAACAAAATGGCTTTTGTTACCTAAACCTAATGGAAAACTGGACTCTGGAGTTGAAGTTGGGTCTATACTGATGAGACAGGGTTGCCATATTGGGGAAAGCTGCAGATGATTTCAATGTGCCTCTGCCATTTGCCGCTTGCTTCGTCCCATCTCCCTCCCTATCTTTGTGAGTAAATAAAGACAGTATTGAAACCATATCATATGTCACACACACACACACACACACACACACAAACACTCCAGAGCCAAAGAAATGCAGCAGTAGATCCAGAACAGAACAGAAAACAACACTTGACAACAGAGGTCACAGAGTATCTAGTGGCAGCTAATTTGCTTTACAAATAGAAGATATTGAATTATGCAATAACACATGTGCAACAAATGTGTCTAAAATTTTCTGAAAATGAAACCGTTAGTGAGTGAGCGATAATTGCAAGAAGAGGAGGGAGAGAGCTCATAATTTCTCTGGAGTGCACTTGTTAAAAGAGTAGATAAGTCAATTGAACAGTTTTTATCTCTTTGGATGACATGACATTAAGCCCCATATAGCTGCAGGCTGACAACAACCCGCAGTCATAGGCACCTTTCCTCTTTTGAAGCTTGTTGCAAATACAGATTTGAATCCCATTAATTAATACATTTCACCGCTATCTGCAATTAAGAAGCCATATAAAACAACAAACAACCAAACTAACATTTTGCATTTCAGAAAGAAAAAACAACAGAAACACTATAACTGAACAAAACACACATATTTGTATCAGGGATTTGTTTCTGTGTAGTTTTCCTTATCAAAAAAAACAGCAATAGATAAGCAGTAAACAAGTGAAAGAGAGGCTCATGGCAAGTGTCACATGAGGTCAGGGATCAAGGCAAAGTAAAAAAAAATAGTGTCACCGCTGACACAGCTCAGGAACAATGCCTGCAGGAGCTGAATGGGGAAACAGCTGTGTAATTTTGTTATTTGAAGGCTCCTTTATTCACACTACAGTTTTTTTTTTATTTTGCATTCATTCACTTCCATTTTTTTTTATTTATGATTGAAGCAGCACTCATTTAATTTAAAAATGAAGGACAGCAAAGGACAACATTATACACACAAACACACATACATACACAGGCTCCAGTGACAGAGCACGATTAAATCATTTTTTTATTTGGATCACTGGCTCCCTAGGACACACAGTCCTATCTGGGAGCATCGTTGGGGCCTTACAGAGAGCAAATATACACAAGAGTCTATGTTTGCTGCACAAGACTTTCTAAACAGAAAATAGTCACATTGTATAATAAATATACTGTAGAATTAAAAAAGGCGCAGAAGTGGTAGTGTGATACGTTCAAAGAGGAATGGGACCAGACTAGAACTGGAAAATAACATAATTAGACGTCTATTTCGTGCAGGGGTAAGTACAACACGATTGCAGCTGTAATGCTGTTTTCATTGGACAATGACGTTCTTTAGAGCTTGTGTCTCTGTAAAAATCAATGTTTAAAATTATCCAGTTTGCTCTGAGGTGAATGGAGGTTGTTTTTATGTAGATCAGGTGGCAAAGTGCAATTTAACTGCTCTTTTTGGCAAGAAATTATATTGTAGTTATGTGGCCGCCCACTCTGAACACCTCTTATCACAAATGCAAGCACAAAGAGCC
Source organism: Channa argus (assembly GCF_033026475.1). Taxonomy (NCBI): domain Eukaryota; kingdom Metazoa; phylum Chordata; class Actinopteri; order Anabantiformes; family Channidae; genus Channa; species Channa argus. Next base: position 13,189,256 of record NC_090206.1, read on the forward strand.
ATTTTCACTGCTTTAGTTGTCGTGGGAAGACACACAGACCTCCACAAAATAAAGCTCTTAAATGTATGTGATATGTCGCTTTTGCTTAGATTTACATTTTTTTCCAGTTCAGTTCAAGTAAAAATGCTTGTTAAAACTCTCCAAATATCATCTTTAATTCATCTGAGGCCATCACTGGGTTAGATTAATGGTTACTATTCTTACAAATGAGCTAATTGCCTTTCAGTTGTCTGAAAACTGAAGCTATTATCTGGCAAAAAGTCACTTTTCTGTCTCATTTGGGATATGGGTCAGACAGAATGTGTACATTGATAATGAATTACACCGCACCAGGATCTAACAAAATATGCATATTTCTGCACAACATTCAGATTCAAGATTTAAATGTCAAACCATTTGCATTACACTGGAGTGTCATTATTTGCCACATGGCAAAGTAAAGTACCCTGCATAGAAAATTGCCTGCACACTGACAAACAGCAAAGATGCTCTTTAGAAAGCAAATGAGTGATATTTATGTCATTTACAAAAAGTGAATGATAAACCCAACTAAAACGTGCTACGATTCTGGACGCACAAGCAGGCCTTCAAGCTTTCAGCAAGGACCAGTGGGAACAGGAGTCATCTGAACCGCGAGGTGTTCAACATAAACATAAAAGGCAGGAACTTAACACTGAGCAAATGCTTTTGTGTATGCAACTCCCACACTTGGACATATGCAAAATCCTATATGCACCCAGATACAGTACATGAACATACAGATATAAGCCTTGGATTCAAGAAAAACCTTTTATCCACCTTTATTTTTACATATGTAAATTACATATGCAATTTTTCCTCACTTAATTAAAAAAATGTTTAGATGCTACACTGTAACAAATGCCTGTTGAATTTACAGTAATTACCTTGTCTTGTAACATTTACACTTAATAACTGTAAAAGGAATTACAGTATACAACTGGATATATTTTACAGGGTTTCATTTTAAAATTCCGGCAATGTATTGTTTTCTGACAGAAAATCAATAAAAAAATTGTAATCTTGTAATCTTGTATTTTATTCAAATTACAGAATTTACAGAATAAATTAGCCAGCAAATTCCTTTTAATATCTCACAAAACAATATTCTGTCGTAAAATGTTTTTACAGGTATTTTTTTAGTTAAACATTAGTTTATCTTCATCTGTTAAATAAAACTTCCACACTTTTTATGCTGATTCACTTTGCCATCTTGGAGACACTGGTTGCATTGGTTCCAGTGAAATATCTGAAAAATTACATAAAAAGAAAGTTAATGACAAAATTGCGCACAGCTATTGCACAAACTAATCATTTGCCCTTACAAAATTAAAATTGGGCTGTTCAAGCTGAAGCAGGAAGTAGCTCTGCAATACAGTGACTAATACAATGGAAATGTGGAGTTCTTAACAGTTAAAGGGATCATTTCAACTTCTTAGTCACAAAATTGTATGAGTTAAAAACCACTGGTTATGTAGTTTTATCAACTTAAATTCTCAACCAGCCCCAGGTTGGAAGGACAACAGCGGCATCAAACAATTGTAGCAACATAACATGTAGTACTCATTACTAAAAATATTGTCATGGTTTTAATGTCCTTCAGCAGTTGACCTAGTTGACCTTCTGTTGTTGTTGATGATGTGGAGAAATTACTTATTTAAAACTGGTCTAAGTCTCCTTAATATCCCAATAAACACCCCCAACCATATATAAATCATAAAACAAGTCAATTTCAGACCAATTTGATTCAAAATCAGTTTGCTAGTTAAATTACTCAATTGCTCAGATTGGCGCGTGTTTCTGCAGAACTGCTTGCAAAAGTTCGGCCATGCCATTGTATACAAAGAAGTAGTTCTGCAGTGGGATAAACGGAGCATATGGGCGAATAATTTCTAACTTTCACATTTCTCCCTCGCAGTAAAGGGATTTGTAGATGAGCAGAGTTTTACTGTTTATCTACATTTTAAAATACTTAGTTACTTATTTGATGCTGGGGTCCATTTTAGAATTGAATTTAGGGTTTTTCCTGAAGTGTCTCTGTTTTAAATACATGACGGAGCATTAAGCTGCCATTTAACGTGCAATCTGGACACAGGTCATGTTAATTAAAGCGTTAGACCATGGAGTTAGACTGTACCACACCCAGCTAGTTTTAGCTTTAGACCGTATCTAATTACACTAAATACATCAAAGCTATGCTAATATTGTTAATAGCATTATAACCATCAAAAACTGCACGGAATTAGTACAATGTTACAAATGTACACATGTAATTAACTTTCTGGAAATTGCAATTAAGTCTAAACTAGGTAGTGTTACTTTGAAATGATGCAAAAGTTATGAAGTTATCTACGAGCAGCATTACTGTAACTTGTTTCCCGATGTTGTCTTTGCCCTGTTACTGACTGACTGGCAGCTTCACTCATAACAGCTTAGATAAAATGATGGCAAATTAAGACAATGTTATTCTCACCAAAGAAATGACTGTTGCTCCTCCTGCTTCGGTCACCAAATGCTCTTGTTCCTCGTTCAAATTCAATAGTATTCAGCTGTAATGTGCATCAACTACAATCAAGATACAACTTGCCTGTAATTGTACAATATGCTACAGTGGAAAAATGCTGTTAGCAGCTGTAATTGTTTTTTACCCACGATGCATTGCAAAATACAGTTGAACTTTGTAAAATGACAGAACAAGAAGTTATCTTCAAATTTTACTGTAGAAATTGCAGCAATTTCTTACAGTGTAAGGATGAAACATACTGTTAGTTTCTATAAATTGTAGTATCACTTCCTCCCTGACAAATGCCTGACGTGGCCTCTCCTTCAGGCTCATTACAAAACTGTCTGCTGCAATTAAAGTGGATGAGAGGAGCTGATCTGATTGGTCATTATATTGAAGCTCTCACACACTGTGCCTCCTGTTACGGTAATCCTCCTGTTAATGATATGCACATACTGCTTGGTGCCCTGACTGCACTTCTGCCTCTGGTCAGCCAAAATTGGAAAAATAAATTGTTTCAATGTGTGCGTGTGTGTTTGTGTGTGCGTCATGACAATGCGGGCTGGCTACAAAGACAAATTCAATACTGACTCTGTGCCACAAAGTGAAATCGAACAGATCAAAACAGCAGTTCTGTGCATGTGTCCACTGGTGTGTGTGTGTAGGTGTGCGCGCAAGTGTGTGTGCGCAACTATGTGTTGAGCGTGGATGTGAGTGTGTACTATGTAACATTGTGTTTGCGTGTGCATCTCTGTATAGCAATGATGGTAGGATACTAATATCTGCAGCTACACACATACAACACAATGTTATTTATTAATAGCAAGAACAGAATCAGCCATGTACTTTTGTGCAAAACATTAATATGATTCCAGTTTCTAGTGGCTGTCAATGTACAGAAGATACACATTGACAAACAACAAAGCTGAATAAGTAAACTGAAGAGAAGTGCGTGAAAGAGAAGGATACATACATGGTTATGAAAATGATAATTGCCTGGATAGCTTAATTAACTATATTTCTTTAAATACTTTATTGATCCCTGAGTGTACATTTAGAACACAATGATAATAGTGTATCAAACCTGTGATCCTATGAATAGTGCTGTTGGCTGTAGCACAGTGTTAAAATGTTGCATGATGCTCATTTATAATTCAGGTAACATAAACGTTAAACTAATCATACTCTGTCACATACTATTGATTACATCAAGATTCATATTGAGTTTAACCATGAACAAAACTGATAACTTCAGATCTCACACTCAATCAGTGAACCTTGAACCACATTCATTTCCTTCAAACAAACCAGCACTTAAAATATTTTGCTATTGCTTTTTCATTGTGGTATCTAAAAAAGAAAGATCCACTGCTACTGTAGTAGAGGTGAATTCCAAGCAATGTTTGTATTTGCTTCTGTTTTAACACATCCTCCTGAAATGTTTGGTTTTATTTTTCTTTTATATTATATAGTTGTATTTATTGCTTTATATTTTACCTTTGCAGTTAAATGCCATCCTACAGTATATTACTTTAGTGCAAAGATCCAATTTCACCATGAGGATCAATAAACTTTCATAGTGTCTCAGCTCATCCTATAAAGTCAGCAACATCTGCAGACTTAGTTTGGAGCCATTGTCCACTTTATTGTCATCTACTGGCATGTACACAGCCCAATAGCTTGCCTGCAGGCACAGGTGGATGTATTTGCAGATTTTATCCTTTCCCATCTGCAGCAAATCTGTTACCGTAGACAAGTACCAGTGCATGATTTCCCTTTTTGGAGAAAGACAGAGAAAGACAGACCTGCGGGAAGTGTGCAAGCAATGGGTGAGCCAATAAATAGAGGAGAAAAGCATGCAGACATTAAAATGGGAATGGATGAAAAAAGAGAGGCAACACAAAAAGCAGACACAAGAAGGGCTAAGAAGCAGAAAGTGAGGGTAAAGGACACAGAGGAAACAAGCTTTTTTTCTTTAAATGTGATTCACTGACTCCGCTGTGGTAATGATGCAGCAAGAAGACATGTAGGACAGACCACACTTCTCTTTGAGCCCCTCACACAGTTTTCTTTTCCATTCATCATAAACACACACAGCTGTTGAACGGCCTTCTGTTTGAGGCTCGAGATCAGCGCTGTGTTTGTCTCTTTGCCGCGGCACTCATTTCTAGCACTAATGACTTTGCTGACTCGTCACAGGCGATAGAAATAACAGGAATGACAAACTTAAAGAAATTCCTTTAGCAGAGATGACATTTATTTTGTTTGCTATTTTAATATCTTCCACATCAATGTTCGTTCATCACATCCAACAAAAATGTTTTTCCCTTTCTGCTTTTTAGTTGTCTGTCTCAATCTCTCTTCTTCATCATCTTCTCCACCCTGACCTATTTGCTCACTTTCCATTCTCCTCATTTATGTCAGGGCTGTTGACACTATGTTTGAGAACAGAGATTAGCATTGTGTTTGTTTGTCTTTGCAAGCACCTGGATTCATTTCTCACGCTAATGACCTGGCTGGTTATTAATGGATGATAGCAGTAATGGAGCTGTCACTTTCAAAACTCATACTCTCCTCTTTGGTTCCGGAAGGGAGGATCTTCCGTTTCTCCCTATTTCACTTTAATATGTGCTACACACTCTCTACAATTTAATGCACATGCTCTATATCTACAATGTCAGAGATTCATTCTTTGCCCTAAATTTTAACATACAGATACTACAGCCAGCCCTATTGCTTGTTTCATGTGCTATTATTAACACACAATGGGCACCATAAACAATACATGAGCTCCTATAGTGCACAACAACAGCAAGGCTTTTGACTTGTCGTTAAGTCATTAAATGCGATTAAATATCATATGTACTGGTTTCAGATTTATAAAGCAGCATATGTTGGCATGAAGCAGTGGCAAGGCTAGTTAAATCGCTCACAAAAATTGAGTTAGTAAAAATAATGAGGTGCTCTTGTGTGTTTGTGTACCAACCAACAGCTAATGATATAATAAACCTTAGTCAAAGGTTAACAAACCATATATAAACCATTATATGCACATAGCAGAATCAGAGAGAAACTATGGAGCATTTATTGTTGTTCTTTTACCTAAAAAATTTTTTTTTTTTGCAGCCACATTCTTCCATATGCATATTTTGTGCTCAATTTGGGTTTCAGTGTTCAATCTTAAATGAACCAGAAAGTGTTTTAAAGATTATTATATTTCTGTCATTAATGGAGAAGGAGATGTATGCTGTAGCAAGAGAGCATGAAAAGTTTTATGCACCATCAATAACCCATAACTGAAATATACTGCAACTCATAACTTTCTATTACTTGGATACCATCCACCCCAGATCTTTTATAAAGGCATATTTATAAAGAGGCTTCACTTGATAAATACATTACAGCCTGCTTATTCAGATTGTGTAAAAATAAACAATATGTTTGTGAGATGGTTGCAACAGTTATACAAGCATGCAAACATAAATTAATAAAATATAGTTATATATTTACTTCTAGGCTGCATTCAAACTCTTTAAAAACTATGATCTTACATAGCAGTGTCCAGGGACTTGGCACTAAAATGTTCTAACTTTTTATGTTGTAATACAGTAACATACTTTATCTAGCAAGGGGTAAAGGGGTTTGTTTGCAAATTAAAAGTTAGTTACAGGCTAGTCAGAGTTGAACCCTGTCTGTTCATAACAGTCATCTTTGTTGCACCCAGTGCAATAGTAGTGGTTACTGCTACAGTAGTGGAGGATTTCATCATTGCTCAAGTTAAACATTTTGCAGTAGTCTTAACTGCCAATTGTGCAGCCTGTTAACAGAAGCCAAACTAGAGGCCACAGAGTTTTTACTGTCTGTAACATTATCAAAATGTACTATTTGTGCGGAGACTCAGGGGAGAGAAGAGCGGCTGAGCTACAAATCTCAGCTGCCACACTCAAGCCTTGAGGCCAGTACTGTAGTAACCAAGGCTATACCTGCTAAGACACATACAACATACACACACACACCCTCAAAGTCAACAAACCATCTTGCCAGCGGCACAGACCTCAGTGTGTGTGTTAGTCTGAGTGTGCGGATATTTATGTGTGTCAGACCTAAGCTGGAGTGAAAACCACACATCTCTACAGTCACAATTACACACCAAACAGAAAACGCAGCACCTAAATACTTTTTTTCAAATTCAAACACTGTGTTCTGTGTGTTCTCTTCCATGCTGGAATTTACTCTTTAACATAGGGCATTTGTGTTTTGTAGTTCCTTAAACGCACTCAAAGTCAACAACACAACAAACAAAGAGAAAAGAATCACTTACCTGATGTTGCATGAGTTGAAAAAAAGAATCAGGTCAGACATGAAAGAAAAACAACAAAATAATACTTCAGGTTTTAAAGTGACATCTTACGTATTAACACGCAGAATGCGTGTGAATACCTGTGATCAAATGTGTGTGGTCTTTAAATAACATACTACTAAGTACACACTCCTTCACAAAATATTGCCTTGACTTTGCCCTTCAGTGTAAAAATACAAAATTAGACCAGCTTTAAAATCTGAGTCAGGAATATCGCAGTCAGGAAATTCTGACCTTTTCTCACTACCCTGCTGAGTGTCCTTGTTAAACCAGGATGGAGGAGGAGGAGGTGTAAAAATATGAGTAAGGCACCCAAACAGAAACACACACACTCACAGCACTTTCACTGACTTGAGGCACAAGCACTGATTTGACCACTTTATTTATACTTTGTGTTAAGGACGAAGATTGTTGAAAGCAGGATGAAGAACACTTCTGTTTTCTTCTTTTCTTTAGTAACTCACAACAAGCAAACTTATATCCACTGCAAACCCTCGGCTTATTGCAACCACCACCTATCCTATTGAATAAAAACAAAAGAACCAAAAACAGCAAAAAAACAAAACAAAACCCCTCTAGCATCCATCGGTTGACGCAGTGGCCCAAAATGTTGTAGCTTCAATATAGCAGTACCTGTGGCAGTTCCTAACACCAAATGACTGGCATGTTATACAACATGACAATTATTCAGCTTTTATAACATATTTCTTTAACCAGATGAACCAATCCATGTTGTTGTGGCAGACTGGATGAGGGGAGTTACTATGGTCCAATGACAGACTCTTTGCTTTCATCAGGACAACTTAGGGATCTCCCAGGGATCCTGTAGTCATCACAAGAAGCAGCTCCTGTATCCCAGGATGTGAAACAACTAAAGCTCTAGTGACTGAATTTCAGCCCTGGCAAACAGCATGCTGGGTGCCATATGGGCCCACACACACACACCCACACACACCCACACACACGAACACACACACACACACACACACACACACACACACACACACACACACACTGACAAAAAGTACTTACTGGAAGTGAGCTATAGAATCTCTCACCCACTCTCTCTCTTTCTGAGAAGCAGAACAGAGGAAGAGTGGGCTGGTATTGGCTGTTTTCATCTAAATGTCAGAGCCCTCACTATGAAAAGTTGCAGTAATAAAAGTAAGGACACATACGAGTGAAGGGGTCATGGAGTTTATGAAGTGAGCACATGTGTGTTCAGATTATTGCTAACTGGGTTAATGTTAGCGCAAATTCAAGTTATTGAGTTGTTGATTACTTAAAATGCAATGAACTTAAGCTCATTGAACAGGCTACTTATATGAAATGTCAGCAGGATTACATTGTATATAAGGTCATTGTGTGTGTTTATGTGTATGTGTGTGAACCCTTAATTAATTGTGTTCAATTAAAATGAAATCAGTACTGGACAACACAAGAACAGCTTGCTGTAAGTGGAAATTAAATGATTATGAATACCATTCATTGAATAAATCATATTTTTTGTATGAAAACATAACAAATAAATTTTTAACACTTGCTTTATGTGGTGTCAACCTTTTTTCACCAAGCTGCTGTGGAGGCAGTGTTTTCCACACATGCAGTATACTTGGGCGGCCCGCCCAAATATATTTACGGCTGTCCAAGTATATTTGGCCGCTGTTTTTTGCCAGACAGAATGATGCCATCCGCCATCAACTAGGACTATTTCTGCTTGTTCTGCCACCCCTGTAGACTACTTATTTGCCACTTAAAATGTCAAACTGTATCACTGATCAGACAGTAATGTTAAATTCATGATTTAAATTGATGACGGGACAAATAAAACATGTTGTCAGTGTGTCTGTTCTCAGCATGCTGGTGGAGAAAAAAGCTTTTATACAACACCGCTGTGCAAAAGATTGTCTATTTAAGGAGGTGTCACTCCATAACAAATTTAAGCAACTACAGTGGCCTATGTCTCTGTAGTCCCACAAACTCTCCTAGCAGAGTGAGACCTATTCTCTAGTAAAACCACCACCTGATTATGCATCAGTTTCATCATTTCCCCATTTAATTTTCAATATCATGCAAATAAATCCAATTTTAGTAGGCTTCGGAAGCATATTTATAGAAACACCGGTTAACCACCACCACAGGTAATCAAATTCTGTGGGAAACACGTGGTGGAATGGTAAAGCAAAAAAGTTCCATCCTAAAAGCTCTCAAATTTTACAAGATTGACACAGATTTGACATATCATATTAGCATCTGTCAATTCTTCCAGAATTTCCTTGGATTTTTTGTGATTGTTGCAGCCTTAAATACGTGATTTCATGTAATTGCAATGCACATTGTGATGTGTTTAGGTGTACACACTTGTCAAAAATAGTTTCTGTATGTTTCATGTGAATGAGAATAAACTTTGTTGTAAATGCATTCAAAGCAAAACACATGACTGCGGACACTCAAGCATTGCAGACACACATGCACATAGTTTTCCATGCAAACAGACAAGCATGCTTCTGTCACATTGCCAATTATACAATGCTAGTATTATGACTAATGATGCTTATTTAACCTAATCTTTGTTGTTGTTTTTCTTCATTAATTTGTTTTAATTCATAAAGGATCAATGTACATTTTTAGGTGATGTAACTGGACTCATGATACACAGACATTAAAACATGACCCAATCAAAAGCAATTTTGCATATCTTCTAAAATATATGTTAGCATATGTAACATATATTAGTAAATATATCTCTGATAAGCCAAAGCTGTTAGAACTGGCTCACAAATGTATGTTAGGTTCTACAGCTGCAAAAAAATGGAAGGTTCTGGCTAAACAAATCCCATAATAACACCACTTAAATTGTTGCCATCCAAAGTGAAACCATGTCTGCCAGCATTGGCAGAGTTAGACCAGTATTATCTGCCAGTTTTAAATAAAAGAAGCTCCCAGTATTGATCAACAGCATCCCAACTCAGCTCATTATCTGACTCTGAATCCATAGAAAAGTCACTGAAAACATGCCAAAGGCTGCAGTTTCAAGGTTAAAGCTGTACACACAGTAACATGAACACACAACTGGACCAGACCAGTTAGACAATAGGGGGTTAAAAGAGAGACAAACGTTTTCCTGATGTGTGTGTGGCCTTAAAATTTGATTGAAATTACTGTACAGCTCAAAGGCTGATTTAGCTGAGTTTGATTTAAATTAAGCAGTCAAAGAATTATTGTGTCACCCTCCAATATGCATGTACATACTGTATATGTAGTCATTCTCAAACTCATCTCTCTCTCTCTCTTTCTCTGTCTCCCATCAGTTGAAGTCTGAAACTCACCTAATCAATCTCCTTTTATTCATCCCAAAGACATGACTAGCTATTTGCTTCCATTCACTTTCCTCTGCCCACTGCTCCATCACTGGAACTGCCATTGTCAACACATGCAATGTGCGTCTATTGCTACTCCAACAGAGGAATGGGACACGAAGAAGGGGAGTCCATCACTCTCTTTGTTATTTAGTAGGAGGGCATCCAACCATCAGTAAACGCGACCTGTGGGACTGTAACGATTAATGACCACACTTAATTCCAAGCATCTGCCATTTTCCTCACAAAAAGATTTAAGTGAATTGCTAAAAAATGTCTGTTCTAATATTAAAAGAGCCCTACATGTATTTACTGCACATTCGGGTCGACCAAATAAATGTTAAAGCTATAGTGCATCCAATCATTCCTAACGGTGTAATAGGAAGCAAGTGAACTCCTTTTATGCGCCTGGTATCACGTTTTTTTAACATAGTACAATATTGTAACGGCCCAGCAAGTGGGTTAGTGTGGGGGCGGATGCAATCTGCCCCGAGGGAATTATGGGTAAATATGTTCTGAATAGTTCTGTGCTTTAATTGCTTAAATGTTAAATGTTGTTAAATGATTACGTTACAGTTAGTGTTATTAGGTGTGTTCACATGTTTAGGTTTGTTATGTAAAGTGTATGTGTTAGCCGGCACCGTGAGGGAAGGTGATGGGTGTATGAATGGCGCTCACGGTGATCGGCTACTTGTGGGTGTGTTCAAAATAAAGCTCAGCTATTTCTGTTGTGAGAGGTAGCTGTAAAAAGGCAAGAGATGTGCTGTGATTGCTTATGTCAAACAGCTCAAGGCGCTTGGGGTCGTGCGGTGTATGGGGCGCAAGTGTTCTCCCTCCGCCTGCCAGTTTGAACTGTTCGTTGACATTAGCTTGCTGGCACCCAAGCTAGCTGATTAGGTTAGTTAAGTCAGTTAGGGTTAGCTTTAGCTTCACCGCCTCCCACAGTTAGCTCCCATAAACCGTGGGTTCCTACAATATCTATTATTAACAATGTATTTACTGTGTGTCCTGACTTTCCTATTTTGTATTTATCTTTGGACCACCCTTGTGTCAACATATTTGATACCTTTAAGCGTTACTTGGGAATGTAATTCAAATATGTGCTAACAATGTGATTTTGATTTGGAAGACAGAACTGAATTGAACTGACAAGACTCTTCCGGGACCATAACTAAAAAAACAGTGCACCGCTCTGTGTGCTAAAAAGAATCAAGTAATTTTTGCTGATGACAAAACACTGATGACACGATGAAAGAGGCAACATAACTGACTCAAGTCTTTGTATTGGACCACATCTCCTGCAGACACCACATCTCTTTTTAATGACACGTTGGCACCCTCCATACAGCACAATGCAGTATGACACATGGTAATAAAGAATTAAATGAGAATAATTGCCCTATTATAAAAAATTATAAAATTGGCTCTTTAGCTTATTGATCATATCATTATTTTTTTTTACAGTTTTAAACTAGGTAACCTGAAAAGACATAATGTATTTGAGTATTTGGACTAATTTGATCTGACCAAAAGACAACATTATAAAATGACTGTGTTATTCTGTGGCACAGATGACACAAATCTTAGTAGCATAGAAAAACACATTTTGGATTGTTTTAGTTGATATTTTATACTGTTTCTTATTAATTTCTGTATGATAAACCTGTAAACAAACCACTTTTTCTCCTAAAATATGTAATTTGTCTGGATTATTTTTCCCAAACAAACATCACTATAATGGTTCACACTGAAAGTTGTAGAACTAGTCCCCCCATTACTATGTTTACAATTTAAATATTATAGATTTTGTCCTTCAAAGCAGTCTCTATGTGCTCCAAATCATAAAGTTTAAATATGGTATTAAGGATAAAAATACCATCTGGCTTAAATCTCTGGGTTTGAAAGTCAGCCTGAAACAGGACATCCAGCCAGCTGTTACTCTGACAACATTGTGGCATCTGATTGGAGTGTGATTGTGCAGTGCAAGAGAAAAAGGGCGTAAAGTTGGCAGTGATTAGCTACAGCTAAATCCAACCACTGCCATCCAGATCTGCCAAAGTCTATCCATCGGATGGGTTAAAAACACCCTCTATAGTAGAGTTTTCATCTACTTGCACTTTTCATTTCTGACCCCTAACAGAGAGAAATACTCACTTGCCACTGTCACTTCCCACAGCAGAAACACACCAACACAATGCCTGGCACTGGACTGGATTCCTTTCCATTAAACATGGTCAGCAACAATGGAGTCTTTCATAGATTTTGATGGACCACAAAGGATGAACCAAGCTGAAATTGGGGATTTAATGACCTTTCCTGAAGGATCAGCCTGTCACTGCCACACTGTGTTCTGTGAGCTGTCAGATTTTGTGCCCCTGCAGTAGTGCAACAAGTTACCTTCATGTAACATACAGTGCATGCAAAGGCTATGGAATTTTTTTATTTGACATTCACTGAATGTATAAAAAATGGTATGACTTAATATTATGTTCACAGTTGTTTTTATTTTAGCTTCCACAGCCCTATAGCCTCTACAGTTAATGAATGTCACATGTGGTGAAAGCCCCCTACTACAGCAGAATGAAGGCGGTTTGGGTCTGATAAATTAAATACCACAGTTTCTATCACTCAGTGTAAGTGTGCTCTGTTAATTGGTCCAATAATGCCAATTAAACTCCCCGGTCATGTTGTTAACATGATTAGAAAAAAAAGAATTAAATTACATCTCTGCTTACACAAAACATTTTGAAATTGGTTAATGTATTAGGTAAAATAGAAACAAAATGCTTTTTAATAAACAGCTTAAAAAGATTAAATAGTGGCATTTAAAATCCCATCCTCAGCCATTCACGTCTCTCTTAGAATGAACTGTAATAACTATGGTGATCCCTTTACTTTTCATGCCTTATCATTTAATTTATCCCATACTGTTCAATAATTACTTTCCCATCGGCCTCAGATGCATTTTATGTTCAGTGATAATTAGCAAACTGAACCAAGGCTGTTGCAATAACATGAAATGCAGTCCACCAGCCTATCCACTCCAGAATGCCTTCATCAACAAACTCTTCAAAGAAGCAGTTGTCTTCTGGAACCAGTACAAGTATGTCTCCAGAGACACTAATGCTAGCTGACTACATTTCCCATGGGGCTATTGGTTTAACTGTCCACAAATACATACAGAGAGTCCATAACTTTAGATGCACTAGTCATTCAGCCCCTCAGAGCTCAACTATTTCTTGATGTTGCCTACAATTCCCAAGAGTTCATCTGTCATAAACAAGAGTGCGGCAGGGAGTTACTTAGCTGCAGAGAACTACAAAATGATGCAGTAAAGAATATGGAAAGGCACTAAAAGCTACAAGAAACAGATCTGCCACCTCGCTGTGTAAATCTCCCCCTCCCTTCCCATTTCTCTCTCCCTCTCACTGTCCCCCTCTCCCAGGAGCATCACACAAGCTGCAGTAGCAAAAACCTCCTGAATTATTGAAGCAGATAAGACATGTCTCAAACTTATACACAGTGACACACAAACAGTAACTGTATCCGTACCCTCAGGGGGAAAATGAGATAATGACCAATTCAATCTGACATGGTTTTAGAGACCATAAACATCAACAGGAGAGACAGAGAGAGAGAGAGAGAGAGAGAGAGAGAGAGAGAGAGAGCAAAGAAGAGAAAAAAGGAGGGAGAGATCCTGACACTGATGGAAAAGAGGTGAGAAAAAAGAAAACAGACTGACCTTGATTTATTTCACACTGTAACACAGGGCTGGAAGGGCGCTTACAAATGTGACCAGAGCAAGATGGCCCCCTTGTAAATAAAATCTGCAGCTCTATATAATTGATTACACTGCCTCTGAAACAAAATACGTAGCCAAACATCTCATTCCAAAGCATGATGTGTAATTTGAATGCTGTTTGGATGATCATCTGCATCAACTGTCATGATGGGAAAAACAATGAGTAGGCCCATCATCTCAGTAACAACTACACTGATTACAGGGAACAAGCATATGCAGACAAATACAATCAATCAAAGCACGAGAGCAGTTTTTTTTAATTGTAAAATATTAGCTCCTTACATCAAAGTGAAAAAAAAAAGGACATTTATTTTTCAAATTCTTAATGATGAACCTATGAGCCTATGATGTACAGTAAATAGTATTGTTTGTGTGGTATGACTACAATCTTACTGTATAACCAAAAAATTGGGTTAACAACATGACTGACTAAAGATAATTAGACAAATAGTATTCATTGTACCTTGACCTAAGAAGATATGTTTACTCAAGCCAGTATGACATATTTTGACAGGTATTGAACAGGCTGCTATGAAATTTAAATTTCTGCAAAAACCTGTGAAACTAATGACATTCAGTCCCAGCTCTACTTTGTGTTTTGTACTAATTAGCAAATGTTGGAATGATCAAACGACCAAAGAAAGTATCAAAGTATGACAATCAAATAAGAGACATCAAACCAAGATAAGAGAGAGAGATAAACAACAACAAAATAAAAATGCATACTAATCAAGAATCAATCTTTCTGTTTCTGAATACTGTTTCTGTTTCTTCTTTGCAATCAAAAGTCATAAAATCCACATTCAAAAATTATAGTGTTCTTTATTAGTGCATATCGAGGTATTTCAGTTTCAGAGGCTGTTTTGTTTTATGCCTGGGTCACCTTACAGTAAGTTAAAAGGAATGGGAAATTAAATCAAAGCGCTGCAGATGCCATGAACCAAGACCTCCCAAACCAATAACACTACCGACACAATGCCTATATGCCAACAGGGACTTCTTCTTTGGCGCGGTAACAAGGATGGCAATTAAAGATGTTATGACTCAACTCCACTCATGGACTCAATACTGGCATATGGAGAAATGTGGAGACAGCCAAACCCAGACGAAGACACATCTGATCATACAATGAAAACAGTACAGATTAGGGGTAACACTTTCTTAAAGTCTATGCTATTTCATATTGTAACTCTGACAAACAGATGATTTAAATAAGCGATGCATTTTTATACATGATACAACACAATTTTGTTTGTATGAAAACACTCATCAAAACCAGCTGGTATCTGGACATAAGTAAAACTCCTACAATACTATGGTGGCAGAATGCTTGCTGTCTGTCATTATTATAATGTAGATTTTCTAACAACAACTGTAGACAAAATATGGTAAAAAAATATATGGAGGACAAATCGATGCCATATGGATTCCGACTCCATGCAGGGTAATGACATAATATTGGCAATTAAATTTAGGGTGAAACTAGTGCTGAACTCATAAATCAAATGATCAAGTAAAGGATTCACAGAACGTTAGCCTGCAACAGCTTTGATTGATTTTGAATCGAATTGTTCACAAGAACGTTGACTCAGTGAAAATGTCAAATAAGAGCACAGGCAGCTTTTCTGAGTTTAACAACCCTCAACCTCATTTTAAAAAGGAACTGCTTTTCAGAAAAAAGAAGAAAATGTGTACTTGTTAACTTGATCTTTTTTTCTTTATAACATCTGGAAATAATCAGTGGGTGTCATGCCCCATTGCATGCATTGATATAAGTCAATTTCAGAATATCCTGCACATAAACCAAAAATAATGTAGGTATACATTTACATTTACATTTACATTTAGTCATTTAGCAGACGCTTTTATCCAAAGCGACTTACAAGTGAAGTACAAGGCAAGCAAAAATCTAAGTCAAGGAGAAAACATCAAAGCAAAGTCCTATCAGAAAAGTGTTCACAGTTCACGAGATACAAGTTCAAGAGAGCAGAAAGGTTTTTTGTTTTTGTTTTTTTTAATTATTAAAAGATTTAAGTGCATAGGAAGATGCAGAAGAGTTCAGTTTTCAGCAGTTTTTTGAATATTGGGAGAGAGTCAGCTGAGCGTGCAGCGTTTGGTAGCTCGTTCCACCATCGTGGGATCATTGCGCTGAACAGTTTTGCTTGGTGTCTTCTACCACCAGACGTCGTTCGTTGGCAGACCGCAGCGGGCGAGAAGGATTGTACACTTGAATGAGTGAGTTGAGGTAAGCGGGAGCTGTCGAGTTAACAACCCTGTAAGCAAGAGACAGAGCTTTGAACCTGATGCGAGCAGCTACAGGAAGCCAGTGTAGAGATCTAAAAAGTGGTGTGACATGGGTCTTTTTTGGCTGATTAAAAATGAGGCGAGCTGCTGCATTTTGGATATTCCGTGATGTAGGGTCTGATCTTCCTGTGTTGTAAAGAGCAAATCTGCAAGCCCTAGAGACTGAGGAGATGTGGTCCTTACAGCTCAGTTGGTCGTCGATTATGACCCCAAGATTTTCGGCCGAATTAGTAGGGACAATCACTGTAGATCAAATGTTGATGCTGATGTTGTGTTGCATCAAAGGTCTGGCTGGGAAGACAAGGACTTCGGTCTTAGAGAGGTTGAGTTGAAGGTGTCTCTTACTCATCCAGGCTGAGATGTCTGAGAGACAGGCAGAAATGCGCGATGAGACAGTGGAGTCATCCGGTGGAAAGGACAGGAAAAGCTGTGTGTCATCAGCGTAGCAATGATAGGAAAGACCATGTGAGTGAATGATGGCACCTAGGGATGAAGTATAGATAGAAAAGAGGAGAGGACCAAGAACTGAGCCCTGCGGCACACCGGTAGAGAGGCTATGAGAGTTAGAAAGATGCACCCGCCAGGATACCTTGAAGCTTTGTCCTGATAGGTAAGAACAAAGCCAGTCTAGAGCTGATCCAGAGATGCCCAAGTCAGAGAGTGTGGACAAGAGTATCTGATGCTTCACAGTGTCAAAGGCTGAGGATAGATCAAGTAGAATTAAGACAGATGATTGACCTGTGGCTTTTGCAGCTCGAAGATATTCCACAACAGTCAGGAGTGCCGTTTCCGTGGAATGACCCCTCTTGAAGCCAGACTGGTTGACATCGAGGAAAGGAAGTCTGAGAGTTGGTTGAAGACTGCTCGTTCCATAGTCTTGGCCAGAAAAGGAAGGAGGGAGACAGGTCTGTATTTCTCCACTACAGAGGGATCAAGAGAAGGCTTCTTGAGCAGTGGGGTAATCAAGGCCTGCTTGAAGTTTGGAAAAGTCTCTGTTTTGAGAGATGTGTTGATGACTTGTGTAATAGATGACTTGTATACACTTCTTTCTGTTCAGTGCTAATTACTGACGTGGAGTATAGTCTCCATCCATAGTTAGTGTCAAACTCTAAAAACTGTAACACATAATATATCAAGTTGACAGTTTTATTTTATATATGATCATATCACCTAACTAAATGAAGGCTACAAAAAGTTTGTAATGTGCAGTTTATAGTGCAGTATCCAATTCAATTCCTCTTAATATAATATAGAGACAGGATTCTGTTATATATCTTCAAAAACATCAAAAAGCGTGTGTTTACAAATTATAATTATGCTTTCTGAAGAGAAAAAAATGTTTTTTGTATTGTGACTATTATTTTCCAGTGGTGGATGTGAATAGTTTCTCTGTCTGGGTACATCTTTAGACAAAAACAGTAAACATCTCTCAAAAGATCAGCAGCTTAGCAGGAGACCTTCATATCAGCAATAACAGAAAGACAATCCCCACGGAGACCAAAGAGACAAGCGAGCCTGAAGGGGCTGCCATGACGAAGCTGACTGAAGACCCCACCCCCCCACATACATGTATACACATGCACATATTGTATCGATTCCACATTTCTCCCGTCCTTCCATTCTCCATCTGTCCATCTGTTTTGCGCACAGTATTGATGGGCTTCACATTAAAGCTCGTTCTCTACCTTTCTTCTCTAACCATCTCTTTTTTTTCCATTTCCTGTTTCGTATCATCAGCCAAAATTACACTGGCAACTCTTTAGCCCTCCTGCTTTGTATCTCTCTTTGTTTTACTCTCTCTCTCTCTAACACAAACACACACACACACACACACACACACACACACACACACACACACACACACACACACACATACACACAAACCTCTCTCATAACCTATTTATCCTGGTCATAGGAGACAGTGACCTTTATCTACCACTGAATTGAACTCCGATGTGTCTGTGTGTGTGCTTGCATGTGTGTCTTCCTGCCTTTTCACACTTCTATTGATTATATCAAGGCTCCAGTCTGGATTACCAGGCCCCATAAATTTACTGATTGATTGCCCCAGGAGCCTCAGGGTGAATTGAATGCTGTGTGTTTGTGTGTGCGTGTATTAATACACATCCAGAGACACGAATTAGGGAGAGAGAATTTTCTGTACTACATGACAGAAAAATGTACTTGCAGCTGGAGCTATGAAATCCGTGTCCCTTTCTCACCCACACACAACCACAATGCTTCTGTGGTGAGATAAGAATCAGCATTTTCTCATTTGAAATCAATAGCTCAGTGTGGGAAATATGCATGCAGAAGGAGAGTTGAGGAAAAGAAAAGGGATGAAAGAAGCAGAAAGCATGAGAGAGAGAAGGTTTATTTTGAAGGGCACTGTTTCATCAGGCGTTAGCTGAGTATAAAACAAGAGATGGAGAGAGTGGAGATGATAAAAGGTATGAAGAGAAGGTGTAGAAGCATCTTAAAAGGAGAAAGGGAAACGGAGGACAGAGCATAGGAAAGATAAGAAAGAATGACAGCTATTCAGCTGGGTCTTCACTTAATTGACAGAAAAACTCTATGTGGGCTCAGGAATATTCACTTACAGGGGTTGTGTATGTGTGCGTATGTATGTGTGGGGACAGGTCAAACTCACTGTAGGTTTTGTCTTATCTGAGCTCTTAACTGCACCCAATCCCTTCCCATTAACCATACAACTACTGTTGCAGATGCTTCCAATGTTGAAAAAAATTGTCATTTGAACATCTTCCACACATGCCTGCAAATATTCACAGTTGTTTTGCTTGAAGGGGGTGTGTGACTGGCAGCCCCGGAGAGAGTTTCGACTCAGAAAGGAAAATATTGAGAATAATTGATAGAAGTTGACAACATTTAATTCTCACCCGAGACACAGAGCTGAGACAGACCACACACTCTAACACACATAGTTAAAATGCTCTCACACAAACGTGCACAGTGGTTTGTACCTTGCTGACAAATTTCAAGCTGCCACAATGTCCCCCAGCTAAGACAGTTTGGGGACGACATCCATTTACAGCAAATATATGAGGAAATATGCAGCTGACATCCAATGTCCCTCACAAATAAGATTTAATGCATTTCTGTAAACCTGACAGCATGCAAGCAGGCTTAAAGACAGTAAGAAAAGATAGAAAGTAAGGGATAGAGGACAGGGACGAGAAAAGCCTCTTTTTGGAGAAACAAACAACAAGCTTAGAAGAGTGGAAACAACTTTTCCACCTCTTGAGGATAAAATTGGGACTGCCTGAATGGCAATGACAGCATTTTGTCATTATTTACAGACAAAGATTCTGACAGGAGCCACAAGAGAAGAGACGAAAAGAGGAGTAGGGGAGGTAAGAGAAGAGAAGAGATGAGAAGATACTGTTAAATACTGTCTAAACACAATGAATCTAAAATCAATTCTGCAGCACAGTAATTGATTTGAAGTCCAATGTTATTACTTTCTTGATTACCAGAGGTTTCTTATTGTAGATTTAACCAGATTTCTATTAAAATGGTAACACTTAGGTTTGAACCTTAAGCATCTGACTAAAGCATGAACAAGACTATGAATCTGTACATCTGTCATCTCTTCACAGTCTCTATAGAAACTGCCACTATTGATTAAAAATATTATAGACCTGATTCTGACAATAATGCATACTGTGTGTTAACTTCAGTAAAAGCAAACCAATATTATCCTGGCATCATGTAATTGCACCAATAATAGGTTCACTCAGGCCAAAGCAAAACAACTAACTGGCTTAAACCAGACAGCTCAGCAAGCCACAGTTTATCCAAACTGATCTTCGCCACTCTATGAAAAGTAATTATACAAGGGGCTTTACAAACCCCTTGTTATCTAAACTGTAAATAGTTTTATATTAGTACATGTCTCCACTCAAATATGAATTTGCTTTTTAATAAACTTTGTAATGCAAAAAAAAATAAATAAAAAATACGAGTTGTGTTTCAAATTATCAAGCAGAGTGTAGAGGGCAGGATTAAAGTTAGCAGTTTTAACACTTGAACAATGTCAGGTAATTAGCCATGTAATTTATAAAGCATAAAAAAACATAATTAGTTACTAAAAAGATGTCTACTAACAACACTTTAGAAAGGCATCTTCAGATTCACTCAACTTCAGAAAATACCACAGAACATGTCTGTGTGCGAAGATAAAGAAAAACTGGGAAACCCTCTAAATCACATCATCCACGATTCTATTGGTTACTAATGTTTTTTGTTGTTACCTCTGCTGCTAGTTCTAACACTGTTCCAGGAACCCTCGTATTCACTTGTGTCCTGGCCAGAATACTATGATGTAGCCAACAACATGAGGTGGCTGTTAGAACTATCAAATATATATATATATATATATATATATATATATATATATATATATATATATATATATATATATATATATATATATATATATATATATATATATATATATATCACGTTAGAGTTTTTATAAAAACTCTAACGTGATGGATATGACCTAAGTGAAATGGTCCTACTGTTGGCAAAAAAAGATTAAGAAACAATTAAACTGTTTGTGAACATTTAGGAATCCTCTAATAATGTGTGAAAGCGCCCAACTCTACATCTATACATTGTTCACTGCACACGAAATAATGTTTAAGACCAATTGCAGACATTGACACATTTACATTTTTAATTCAACTATACAAACCACTATACAGTAGACTCAGTTTAGTCTGAAAAAAAAAGTGCTTTGGAAATGACAAAACATGAGCAGTTTTAAATTCTACCGCATGTGTCTCTCTGCATTACACTCATCGTCCAGCATGTTGCAGCCAACTAAGCAAAACAGCACATCAAATCCCATTTTCCTTACCTTTCCAAGATAAACCACCTGACCTTTGACCGTTAAACTATTGCACCAGCTCCCCTGCCAACAAACGGTCGCTCATACATAATGCAGGAGGGAGCAAGTGGCTCATCAACAGAGATGCAGAGTGAAACATGGCAGGCAGAAGAGAACAACAGAGAGGAGGAGTCATGGGTGAGAGCATAGGGAAAGGGAGAGGGTGGAGGAGCTAGAGAGAGGGCTATGGCTGAGGAAGCTCAGGGTCACTTACTGCTCCAGAGACAGAGTAGAAAATGAGAGGAGAGAAGCGTGGTGAGGAGGGGGAGGTGGGCTTGATTGAGTAATAGATTCACAAAGCATTGTTCTACACCGCTATTGTGATTCATGGATGATGGATA
The DNA here is from genome assembly GCF_033026475.1 of Channa argus. Classification (NCBI taxonomy): domain Eukaryota; kingdom Metazoa; phylum Chordata; class Actinopteri; order Anabantiformes; family Channidae; genus Channa; species Channa argus. The sequence goes on from NC_090206.1 coordinate 13,210,855, forward strand.
TTGAAATCATCAAATTAACATAGTTAAAAAAATCGTTTTATAATGCAGCACATTTGATACCTTAGGAATACAAAGGATAAAGGCTTCTTGATATATTTGATATTGCAAACGGAGCAAAGTTTCTATGATTGTGGCTATTACAGAGTAAAAGAAAAAAACTGACGGTGGGCTGTTTTACATCATGATAATAAAATAACTATTTTTACTAGACTTTGCTCAACATCTGTGGGACAATGAACAGTTTCTACATTACTGCACAGTTTATGCCATATTCTGATTGGTTGGTTTGAACGTATGGGTCCCATCTGCACTGCAACTGTGAAATTTAGTCCTATGTTTCCATAATTTTGATGGAGTCTACTGCTGGTCACTAAAGCGCTAAATCAAGTATGTGTCACATGGTACAATTTAAGACCACGGTTTGTGACTGACAACCAATGGTTTTGCTACTGCCTATTTTCATTTGGGACAACCAAAAATTGCCATGGGCTTTTGAAGTTTTTATGATCAAATCCTCAAGATCAATAGTCAAACTTTAATCCGTGCAACAATGTTTGCTTTGTAGTTTGAAACTGAAGGATAATGAACCACATTTTCCTAATCCGACAACTTGCTGATATTTAAAGTGTCTGTGCCAGAGAAAAGAAATGAATAAGAAAGAATGCAGGAGAAGGGAGACACAGTGGGACAGAAAACAGCCAATGCTGCAGCAGATAAATTACGACCAGCAGGTTTCCCTATTTGATAGGGCAAACAATACACACACAGAGACACGGAAACACACATAAATACAGCAGCAGCTCCTGCATTTGGTTGGTACCAGGGCTTGAAATATTAAACATAAATGTCACAGCCTTTCCCCTCATCCATTGCTCCTCCTCTCCTCTCCTTTCCCTGCCTCGACTCTGCTCCTGTCCTCCACCCTCCACTGACAGTTTCCTGCTAATGAGTTTCATTTGCACAGGGGACCACAGAGAAATAAAGAGCGGGCACCACAGACATCCTCACTTACACACACTGCAGGTAGGAGAGCCCTGGCTGATCATACAGACATGACTAATCCTAGCTTCACAAACTGCTCCAGTACTGTATGGGAAAGACCAGCTCTAATAAGGCCAAAGCTAGACCCCTGTCTACTGAAGTCTCTGGAGAACATGTAAGGAGGCAGCACAGGGCATCACACAATTTCCTGCATGACACTGAATAGAATACGAGTGTTACAGAACACTACTGTCACCATCAGCCTGATAACAACTGGTTAGCCTAGACGTGTTAGTTCTGCATTGTTGTTTCTCCAGTTGAGGCCAGAGAAGGGCAAGAAGTAAAATTTTGGTTTTAAAAATACTCAAGAGCACAATTCTGCCCTAATTCTTCAAAGAACAAATGGCTTATGTAAATGATTCTGTTTGTTAAGATTTGGTTTCAGGTTGTAAAGTATTTAAGAGCACTTGAGAGATTTCCTAACCCATTTGCCAGTTACCAGCAGATGGCTATGTGGAGGTCAGGCACTTTTCAAGAATTTAAATGTTCAGGAAATGGATAGTCATTTAGATTTTAATAAAAAGACACAAAGTCTATTGCACAATTAAAAGAACAGCATAAGGAAACTGAAGTCACGGAGTTCATTCCATGGTGAATTCATTGCAAACACAACAAATTCCTTTATTATACAATTAATAAGCTTCAAGGTTGTTAAAATCGCATTGCATATATTTGTTTCCCTCTCTTCATCACAGCAATATGAAATATGCAAGTCAAAAACGCATGCTTTTATGGCTTACTATTCTACCTAATGCAAATTCTATAAATGCTTAGTGCATCATTTTCTACACATTCAAAGTCAAATTTTAGATGCATCCCATGTAGTTAATTTCTTATCTTTGATCACTTGGAGTCTTCCACTAGGAAATACAGTTCTGTGATTTGATCATTGTGGCTGGACAGCAGCTGCTGGTTCTATTCTTCAGTTCTATGCTTTACAATAATTAGACCTAATGGTGCCACTGCAGCTGGCATTTCGAGATTACACTTACATGTCTAGAGGGCTTCCAGACTCTTTAAATTAAGAATTCTGGGTCATTCTTCAGTCAAAGTTAAGACAACTTTCTCAGACAACACAGTCAACTTCTGACTTCAGACAGTTGTCTGATATCCCCCAAAGAACAAGGCTGTGTGATTCGCTGTTTGGATTTAAAATACATCTGATTTACACACAGCAGGTGCCCTAGCTCCTGTGTAGACTAGACTTTAAAAGTAATGCATGTACTCTGTCAAAGAAATAAAACAAAAAAATCATCTTTTGTGATATGCAGGACTAATCAATGCCCACAATAAGCCACCGGCTCACTCTCTTCAGATTCTGACTGAAATATACGATCAGTTAGAAATGATAAAAGTCTATTATTATGGTATCGCTTTGTTTTTTTTGTTTTTTATAATGTAATGAAATTATAGAGAAGCAAATTCAAATAATTTAGTCAGTTAAATAATAAGAATGAAAGATTTTTCCATCGTGTGCAGGATAATGCTCTCAGTCTGAGTCTGATTCTCTTTCAAGCCGGGCTTGAACCTGCTGAGTTTCTACAAGGTGGATTATGCCTGCTGGCAATTGCTGAAGTACTCATAGGGTGTATCAAGGGCGTAGTATGCACCCCCCTCCCTTTCTCACGTAGGTCTCTCCCTCACTCCCACTGTCACACACACACACACTCGCTGAAGCTAATTATAATGCCCTGTGGGCTAGATGTTGTGTCTCTCAGTGCAACTCACGTCTCTGAATCTGTTCCAGGATCTGTCCTTGTTGTACTGAGCCACGGTGCTCAGCCATTTGTCGTTACTGTTACCGGAGACCAGTGTTTCTTCGCTCAGCAAAAGAGCCACGACAGGGAGCAGAAAGAAGTACATCTTCTGAAAGACAGAGAGAAGAGAAAGCACAGAGGTCTGAGACGATGAGAGCCGTTCAGGTTGGGAAAACAGAGAGGAGAGGGGGGATGCTGCAAAGTATCAGAAGAATAGGATGAAGTGAGATGCAGCACTTTACAAAACACAGAACTCTCGTAATGTGACGCAGAACGTCCCAACAGAACCTACAGCAGAGAAACGAACCGCTGTTCAGGTTCTCACTGTTCGGAGAGTGCTCGATTCAGGAAATTGCTGATCCTTCTTCTAATCGCATTACAAACATTGGAGAGTTGTCACGTCGGCAGATGGGGCACCGCGAAACGATTAGCTCCCGAGCTTCCCCCTCCGCTAATTTAAAAAGCAATTAGCGGCGTCCACACAATTGTGGCCCCCATAGGAGCTTCGTTTTGGCTTCCTCCTACATCCAGCAGCATCAGCACCCCGAAAGTCAGCAAATGGTTCGACTTTCATTTCAAATTTGCATTTCGTCCTGACAAGGAGGACAATAACAGAGCTTTTAACCCACCTGGGATAGTTCTGTCAATTCCAGTTCCCGGGGGTAAATAAGTCCACGGCCCCGGGCGCTCCAGTACCACCCGACTGCTTGTAGGACTGACGGTAAAAGGGAGCAGCGAGGACGAGCGGACCAGGAGCTTTCTCCTCCTCCTCGGTTACCAGACACCGCCTCCTCTCTCTCTCTCTCACACACACTCTCTCCCTCTCTCTCTACGCACTAACCGTGTCATTGATTTCCAGCACGGGGATTTTGTATGTTCACACCAAAGCGAGGCCGGATTTGGGGCCGTGTCAAAGCTGTTCGGGATGTACAAACAGAAATTTCACATTAGCCACGCGCTTCTGTGGTGGAATTCAAGTTCGCGTGTCCACCAAAATGAAAACAACCGAGTAATCAAAAGCGTAAAATCAGAGGTGTGTTTGTGCCCGGAACGTCTCCAGTTCCCACAGTGTACGAGCTGATGTGCTGAAGGTGGCGCTTTTTAAGCACCTCGGACACAGGCAGGCGCAGCTCACAAATGGGCCACAGAAGTGGGGCGTTCGATTTAGCGGAATATATGCTGAAGTTTTATATCTTTGACTGTGTGCTTTGGCTCTCTCTGGGCATTTGTTCGCTTTGGTTGCACTTGTTTCCCCTCTTCTCTCTCTTCATATAATATGTGTCAGGATGCCTGAGTGATACTGTCTGCTTTGGTGTTGGTGCCTCTGGTGAGCAGCACTTTTCAGTGGAAGCAGTTCTCTCTTTTTAGTTTTTTCAAGTTTGTTTTCACACAAATTAAGTCAGGGGTTTGGGTACAACTCCTAATCTCCCTCAGCTTCATTTTCCTTTGCACTATATAGAGAGCAACATAATTCTGCTATGGTGCAACTGTTTACATTTTAATACATACATATTTATATTGATCCTTTTGGGCTATTTTATTGAGTCTAGTCTTGTTTTGTAACCTAAATATCAGGGCAAGTTGAGCAGTGAACTTTCTTTCCCCTTAAGGAAAACTATAAGTTATGGGCCTACTTCCATTTTTCTTTTTATTTCCTGGTTTTCAGTCCACAGTCAGCCCCTATTAAATATTAACCAGGATAAACATAAAGAAAAGTTATAGACACTAGTCTGCGACTGTGTGTTCTGTAGTGAGAAAATGTGAGGTCCAGTGTTTTGCTGTCATTGACGCTTCACACACAATACACAAGTTTACCATTTTTATCATTTAGCAACATACACACAGCAGGATTGTTTAGCAGCAGGCCTGAGGACCTGTCCATGGTACTGAAAACATAAAATATAGCTGCATCTACTGTACCGTATACTGGTTGCAGTTGTAATGACAAAATATTTCACCTTACGTTCAAGTGATTTATGGATTATGTCACATTCATCTATTTGATGTATACATTGATCTGGACTAAGTAACTGTGCTATGGAATGTAAATGAGAGATTTCTGAGATTCCAACAGTAATAATAGTACATTCCCAGTAAACGCCAGTAATACCTCGGTAGCTATCTGTCAGCTGGATGGAACTCCACTCTACCTTGCTCGAGGGAGCACAAAGTGGTAATTAATAGGAAGGTAATGATAAAGTAATGGTGCATTCCAAGCAGCAACTCAGTATGATTCCTTTCTTCCCTTGAGATGTTGAAACAACGGGAGCTACTATGGACACAATATGTAATTATTAGTTATTATTGATGTGTCATTTAAAGTAGTGCCTGGTTAAAAAATAATATGTCAAATGCATTAAGTATGTGCTGTTTATGCAGGTTCATTTAAGACACTTAAGTGAACCAAGTGTTCACTTAACACTTGTTCCTGCACCTTCCACATCTTTTCTAACTCCTCTTTAAGCCCTTGGTATTTGCTATCACTTGGAATTGCTACATCTACCACCAAAGCATTGTTCTTCTGTTTGTCCACAACTACTATGTCAGGTTGGGGTGTAACTGGAAGTCCCTTAGGATCTTAGCTCTGTCATCCTCAACCACCTTTGGAGGTTTGTCACATTTTGACTTTGGAGCTTCCAGTCCTAACCTGGCACAGATATTTTGGTACACTATGCCAACCACTTGGTTATGGCGTTCCATGTATGCCCTGCCGGCAAGCATCTTGGACTCCACTGTTATGTGCTGTATTGTCTGTAGTGCACCTGGAGTCCTCCCTGGTATGGTAGACCCTCTCGCTATGACATGTTCTGTTACACTTGCAGGTTGTCTAAAACAACTGATTTAGGGTTAGACAAAAAAACTTTGGGGTGAGGTTAAGTTAAAAGATAAAATACATTCAGTTAAAACATTGAATACCAACAAACTGTGAAAATGTTATACACATGTGTATTGCAATCAGGAATTATGTGGGTAACATATATACATAGTCTATTGTTGTGGTAACTCAAAGCTGCTACTGAGATTGTATGACCCACCAGTCATGTGCAGGATTGCATTTTTGTAAAGCTATAATCTATTAATTAATTAATAAAATTAATATTAATTTTAATCAATGCGCACAACTGTCAAATCAATGCAGGCTACACAAGATCCCCATATTGTACATACAAATGTGTACTTAAAATCAAGTTTATCCTTGGCCTTTTTTCAGATTTCAACTAATCCTGTGCTTTCAAACAATATATGATATGTTTCCATTGTTATTGCGTAGTTATCGATTAGGCAGAAAATCACCACTTTCTGAGTTCCAATGATGCAGTCCAAGCCCACTGCAGAAGTGCAGGGGGTTCTGAAAAATAAAAGATGAATGGGTAGAACAATGTGAACAATAAAAATCTCAATTTAAGAACAATGCAAAGTGGAGCAGCATCTCAGCAAAAAAGTTAGATAAAAAAGATTACAAGAGCAGCTGGTGTTAGGAAAAGATGGAGGGAGGGTGTTGAGAAAAGAAGAACAATAAAACAAAATCAAAGATGTGTAGATAAATGTCTGCATATGTGTAGGTGTGTTGGAAACAAGTGACACAGCGAGTATAAGGGAAAGAAAGCAGGAGATGATTCGAAGTGAGCAGTGGGGTCAGATGAACTGGTTCTTTAATGAACTCTCTGTCTGTAAATTAACTTTTGCTTGTGAACTTCAGTTCCACTTGAGTGAGTGCAGTCTACCTAAGAACAGACCATAACCATCAGGCTTTGAGATAAGATCTGCCTGGGCTGTCCCACTGTGCAAGGTGAAAAAAATTGCAAAGTGTTGCATTTTTATCACATAACTATACACATTTCTGTTTGCTGCTCTTGGGGGCATTTGTAATCCAATCACACATCTGACGTTCCACACAGGATGAAAAGTGAAGTCTCACAGAGCATGAAACCCACCAGCAAATGGGATAAAAAGTATAAATGTCTCAGCATCCCAACAGATATGTTTCCACCCCAGATATGTATCCTAATCAGTTCCTCATCAAGTACCTCAGTGACAGTAAACAGAATATGTTGTAAAATGTCCAAACCAAGAAAAAAATAAAAAATTTTGCATCCAAATATTAATGTGATCCTGTCATCATGTAAACTCACTAAATCACTACATTTATTTGACTGTTTTAGAAACAGCCCCCAAATGGCTTTGATGTTTTCTTTTGACTCTGCAGGCACCAATGCAATTATATGTCATCATTTTCAAAGCAAAATAATGGGCATCTTTTTCTGCCTCTATATCTGTGAGCAGAGCAGGTTTGTCAAGGTTTTCAAAAGTTTCAAGTGATCCCAGCATCTCTTTTTGTTTGCCTCAAAAATAAGTAGGGTCAAAAGGGGTCAGCATTTATATTTAAAAAGTTTTTGGCTCTGAATGTGTTTGGGCATTGGATTCTATCACTAATAACTAACTTTAAGTTGACACAGCAACACATCAATTTCAGATAACTGAGCTTAATCAGAGTTTTTAAGCCTTGGCAGTCTACTCATGCTCACACAACACACAAATGAGGTTTAAAAGTGCAAAAACTGTGGAAGATTTTGAAAGTCACAGCTCTTCATAAAAGACAAAATTGAAACTGACTGACCCTTGTCTGACTTTTGCTTTAGATGAAAGGACAATGGTGCCCTAAAGTGCAAACACCCCTTTGAGACAATTCTTCTAATTAAACACAGGATTCGGAACTTTACCTGCGAACCCGCAAACTCTGTTAAATTTGGTGGGTACTGTGAGATTAAGTTGGATTAAGATCGGGACTCATAGAAAGATACTTCAAATAGGGTCTACTTTGTTCTCCATTTTTGGTGCTTGGTTTTGGAATATACTGTTGGAGAATCGATAACTGGTGACTAATTTCAACACTATTCATGTAGGATTGAGGATTGTTTCAGTGAGTCATAAGGGTGCCTAAACTTTTAGCCATGTCAGTAGGCATCTTTCCCAAATGGTTAATCTATTCCTTTCAAATACACAAATTAACATTGTGAAGCTGCTTGTACGCTTAATGGAGTACTTTCCCTTGTTCCCCAGGAACTCAAATCAGAAAAAATGTGTTTTATCTAATGTTTTCTCTAAGAGAACAATATTTATAATGTATTTTGGAAAAAATTGCTGGAGTAACATTACAGTATCCAGACATATTTAAAACACTGCAAACCTCTGAGGGAATATAGAAGTGAGGGCATACAAAATAACACTGAATTGTTGAAATAAGAAAAATAACATAATGCAGAGTGTGGACAAAAATCTGTGGCTCTAAATATTAAACACTGAGTCAAGGCCATAAAAGCTAGTACTGAATAGGTTTAGCTTTTAAATTTCAATGCTAAAGATAGGTGGAATTCCTAAAAAAAAGAAAAAAATTAGGGGCTTTAATATTTGTTATGTCCAGGGTTTGAATATTTCCAAGTGTTCAAGCAGATATTCTAGAGGATAAGGGGAGACAGAGGAGGAGAAACCAGGTATGACACAGAGAGGTTATCTTCTTACAGCAGCCCAATGTTTGAGAGGAAATCAAAAAAGAGAGATGCACTGCAATGTTCCAAAAGCACCAAAAACTGCTGGGCCTCCCTCCAGGGTAGCAGTGAAGAGGCAACATAAAAGGTCACCAAGGGTTTCTTGACTCTGACAGTCAGAGAGCCTCTCTCAGAAAAGAGCTTTTCAACAGAGACCAGGACAGGAAAGACAGCAGTCCAGGTGGGGGCACAATGTCAGAGCTATTATCTGCGAAGAAGAAAATCAGTCTGCTTCTCCAGTATGAACAACATCAACAGCTAGTTTCTCCCATTAGGAAGTTCATTCTGCAAATTATGCTATTTGATTTTCCTTCATTAGATTGGTCATGTTTGTGTCTCCTGGGTGTCAATGCTATTAAAACCTAGATGGTTCAAAAGGGATAAATACATTAAGAGGAAAGAAAAAAAAACAGGATCATTCTGGGCTTTGATTTCATACCTGACAATGGTTAATTCCTGACAGTGCTGACAATGCTATAACTATATTTCCCCCATTATTTTCTCTCAATCACAAGAACAGACTTTATTCTGTTTTAATGTAGTAGAGTAGTGTGAACAGACTAGACCACAAATACTAGGGTGCAATTTTTGGGTTTTAGGGCGGATCCAGAATAAAGGTGTGAACACACCTCTGGCTATTACTCTTCACAACCTGATAAGATACAGAGACAGAACGGAAATTCTGTATCTCACCACAGTAGGCTCAGGTCTTCCTCAGCGTGGGAGAAAATAAATTACCCTTATCAAGGTTTTCTCAAAGGAAAGTTGCAGCCATGAAAGCTAATTATGCTCTGGGTCCACAGAGAACATCTGTAAAATCCTCCGATTCCTACATTTTATTATCTCTGTCCTTTGCTGGCAGATACAGTATATGTGCACAAACTGTCACTTCCTGTCATTTTGTGGCTGTGATCATATCGTGTGTATGTGTGATAGCATGTTCAGCATGGGCTGTATGGAAATGCTACAGGCAACAGGCTGGGCATTTTTGTGGATTTGTGGACACATTAGACCTGCAGAAAGACAGTTTAATGTGTTTAAATTATAGTTCAGTAAAAGAGTCCTCAACTTTTTTCAAACTTGTCTCATATTGGTGGATTCTCTCTTTCTAAATCAGTATCTTTCACTGCTGAACAAATCACTCAATCCTTTAAACATCTGACACTGACAGAGTCTGACTGCCAATTAAGATGGCTTTTCTCCCTGTCTGTCTATCAATCTTTCTCTCTGTGTCTTCTCTTCATTTTCATTTGTGCTGGTTAAACATTCCCTGAAGAGCAGTCTCATACGGAGACAGTCAATTTTAAAGACAAATTCTTGGCATTCTGAAAATGTATTAATATTCTACATAGAGATGTTTAACATTTTGCCGCCAGTGTCTTAACGTTCAAGTGCAGCCTGACACACGGATCGATTTGGCAAGTTTTGGCAGGGACAAAAAAAAGGATACCAAAATGTGGGAGTTTCTCCTTTGTCTATGTTTGTCTGTCTGTTGGCCCTTAGATAGGATTTGTGAGAAGGACTTTGTGTGTGATTGTTTAGTTGGTAGTATGTCACTGTTCATCCCTGCGTGTTCGCTCCGTCTTGCGCATCCCAACCCCGACCACCAGCCTGTTCTACAGATTGTGAGTTTAATTGTAGCTTTGTCTCGCTCGTATTAGTGAGTGATTTTCGTTAGCTGTATTAGATTCCTCAGTGTGAGTGATTTTGCTTATTGTAGCGTTATCTCCTACCTTTTGTTATGAGAATCCTTATGTTCTTCATTTGCTGTTCTCCCCAGAACAGGTGCTGAGAGCTGATTGTATCTAAACTTTTTGTTAAGAAAACATTCCTGTTATAACACTCTCGACAAGTCTCGGCTCCTGCCATTGGGTCTGCTTGTCAGTGTTTATCACTATTTTATTTTTCAATTAATATGACTAATATATTCCCAAACAAAAATATAGGCCAGTCTTAACTGCTAATCTGTATTTCACAAACTATTATAAAGTCTTTTTATAGTCTTAGTCTCTTCAGTTCTTTCAAGAGTCCGTTCATGCAGCCTGTCATCCTTCAATATGTTTTATTTACTTTATGCATCTTTTTAAATCTTTAAATCGCATCTGTTTTTATTTTTTTCTTGCCCTCACAAACCCAAATCAGACTATAAGCTTCTTTACCTTCTCTACAGCTTTAAAAAGTTGAAGTACATCTCTACTTCATCCCTTGCAGTTTTTCATTCCCTGAATTTATATTAGTCTTGCTGCATCAATCACTTTCCCTCAACTTGCTGTAGATTTTGCATCATGGCTCCCAATGAGTCTCAAGGCCCCCTTCTTATTTGTTTCTCCGGTTGTGACTTAAATTGTTTTGGAGAGACAAGACATGTCTCCCTCTGCCAGACGACGTTTTGTTGGGCAATGGTTTAGAAAGCTGAAAGTTGAAAAGAGAATAATTGAACACACACAACCCAGTAACTGTCTCTTTAAGCTCCTCAGCAGGGTCAGACAGGTTATACATGAGTTACACAAACAGTATCAAAACCTTTCCAAGGACAGTGTAGAAGTTAAATTATGCTGCTTCTGTCTGTATAAACATAATGAAACACAAGAAGCTGAACTTATGTTCTGGCTATTGTTAAATTAGTAAACAGCTGTATCTCTAAGAATTTTGAAACAAGACAAACCTGAGAAAAACTTTGTGAATTCTAACTTTGTAAAATTGGAATTCATGGAGGATTGCAATAAATTGTACAGGTGTGCCTAATAAAGTGGCAAATAAGTGTATGTAACCTATTGATAAAAGTAACAAAGAAGCACAATGACAAATACAGAATAAACTAACCAGGAGTTAACAACTGGACACTGGCTTAAACATTTTGTCATCTCATATCACACAAAAACTATCTACACACGTACAAACAACCACAGAGTGTGAAATTTAATCCTCACCTTCAGTTACCACAGCAGCCACCTGTGAAGATGTCTTTCTCTTGCCCTAATCTCTTTCAGCACAGAAACAGATGAATTACTGGTGAAGGGAGAAGAGAGAAAGGCAGGGAAAAAAGAGGAAAACAACAAAGTGCAACCAGAGGTGTCAGGTTGGCAGCTTATCAACATGTAGTAACTTCAAAAAAAACAAATGATATAAAATATTGGAGAATAAATATGGAAATTAAACCACAGTGTAGTAGTAATACAGTAGTACTTGTTATGCAGCACATGAATTCAAGCTCTAAACTAAAGTAGAATTGAGTCATTTATTTTCACAATGACTACTTTTACGGTTGGAACATTTACTAAAATACAGTATGTAACTTTTTGTTTAATTTCAAAACAAGTGTATCGTAACATATCTTACGTGTAAACGGATCAACTGTCAAAGCTTCTTGTGTCCAAGAGATGTTTAATCATCTGCCTGCAGTGCAGAGTTATTTATTTCTAAACCTATCTGAGCAAGGCCCATCCTTCTAACTTACATCTGACTAGAGAATTATAATCACTTCTTCCGGATTGGTATGTTGTGAAACATTTTCATTTATTGTAAATTTACAATAAGAGTTATTTGTCAGTTATTTACAATAACTGAAAACTTCCTAAAGTGCTGGGCAGAGCATGTTGGAGCATAACAGAGTGTAGCAGAGTACAGTGGAGCAGGGAGAGCTCAGCAGAGCAGAGTGGAATGATTTTAATTTGAATGCTCTAGCAGATTAAGTTGCACATTGTACCTTTAGGAAAGGATCACAATATTTGTTCTATATACAAGGTATACAAGGTTCCTGATACAAGGTTAAAACTAGAATTAGATCGACTTTTCCACAGGTCAAACTGATAACATCAACAAATTACTACGAATCACAGTGGCTAAAATAAAAGGTGGACATATTACTCTTTAGAGTATGATGTTATCAGAGAATACAATGGTGGATTCATAGATCAGACAGCTCTAAAACTGTCTATAACTAAATCTAAACTACAGTTTGTGGGCTTGTAACTGGAAGGTCAGCATTTCCAATCACCGTTCAATGGCTCTTTAAAGAGGCTATTGCAATCTGCAGTGGAGGTGTTTCTGTAACTCAAATAAAATAATGTTTATGTCCATTAAGTCAGTGGCCATAAGAGTGTGTAATAAAAATCAACTAGCATGAAGGACAAAAAGATCAGCTTCTGACAGAGATGCTGCTGCGGCATTCTGCAAGGTGTAGGTTTAATAGGGTAGGTCTAATATGTTGGCTAATAGGGCTGCAAAGGTCTAGAAACCTTAATTTGAATTCACTGACCAAATGGGGTTTTTGGAGCACAAAGGTGAATAAAAAAAACAACCTTTAAAAAACAACCATGGGCATACAGTATTGAACAATTTGTTTTCATCAACCTGTCCAGAGTTTGGGATTCAGAATGAGAGAGAGCAGAGTCTGATCTTCCTTTAAGCCTAGATGTTTGATAACAGTGTCTAAGCCAGACAAGGCCATGCTTAAATACATGGTAAGTCATAGCAAGTGGATTCATTGGGTGACATTGAAGATGTCAGCATGAATATATTTAGGCTGAGGTCAAAATGTGATGCTCTTCACTGTCCATTCCTGTTCTATTTAATGTTAAATCCTAAGGCCTGATATGGCTATTGTTAAATCTGTGTGTGTGTGTATGTGTGTGTGTGTGTTTGTATTTCCCCACATGAAACGGCTCAGGAGAAACTATGAAGCTTAGACATACGTCTCAAAGTGAATCATGTTTAAATTAGATCAATTTAGAACTGACATAAAAATACTTCCATTTCTAAACACTCACCACTGTAGTGGATGCAGGGATAATATTGTAAGTACTCTGATGCATGATTCAGGTTTATCTTGGCATGTAGCATTGTTGTTGGAATAGAGGAATAGAACTAGGTGGCAACTGGAAATTGTTGTGTTGGTTGGATTATTTTGTACAGTTTTGTGACCTGCAGCAAAACGTTTTTTTTCCTCACTATTTGAGCCAAAATAGATGTCCAGTACTCTGTCCATTGTGTCCTTCAGGCTAAAAGTACACAGGACTTAGGAAACATGCAGGACGTTTTTTTTGCAAATACTGTAACCTGACCCTAAACCCTAATCTCCATAATACCTAACTCAAGGATGAATTACCACAAAGATCCTCAAAAACTATTACAAATGACCTAAAAAGAAAACTCACTGAAAAGACACACACAACCACCACAAAGTCCCTGAAAACCAACACAAAGAACATCAAAACTACAACACCACAACAAAAGTACAAACAAGAACAAATACGTACATAATAAAATCTCTATTGGATCAGGACGATCCAATAAAAGTTCTTTGTTTGTATGTTTAATCACAGTGGCAAATGATTTTTACAGTTGGAAAGCTACAAAAAATTACACTTTCCTTCAACAGGATCCACTATTTTTGTATTACTTTACTTTTTTTTTTTCATTTACCTGTGCACAGCATGTCCCCCCCTTCATGTCTCCACTGGTTAATATTTTTTTAACCTCTTAGAACCAAACAGCACATTGACCAGCGTAGATATTAATGTTATTAGCCACTGTTGTATTGTCTCGCTGGTTTTGACTTTTTTCTGAACGAACCTTCTCTCTATTTGACATTAATAATTAAACCATAACACACTTTATTTGGAGATCAAGTAACTGGAAAAGAGACCCAGGCACAGTGTGTGACATGGCACTATTATAATGTCTTGTACAATATATTCCCTTAATCATAAGCATTATTTTTATTAAGACTATAGGACATTTTTCTCCCTACTTGATGTTTCCAAACATTTCTACCAATGATTTGTTGCTTTTGCTCTGTTATTCCAGAGCACTTTATTGTTACAGTGAAGGGCACTGCTCCATCTTTAAAACATTGTCATTATTTTTTCGTGTACTTATCACTCTCTTTTTGTTGGGCTCTAATTTTCTCCCTCTCAAGCAGCTTTCTCCTTGAGGTGTACGTGTATTTTGACAAGGACACTTCAGCAGCTGTCATGTGTGAAGAAATGTAGATTGCATGGGTTTAAATTGTCCATTATGAAGAAGACACCAGAAAAATGGAGGAAAAACTTGATGCTGAAGCTTAACAGAAAATAGACCATAATAATGATTTAATATTTAACATTTTTGGGTCTTAGGGACTATTGTCATTGACAATAGACTGCACAATGTAATGGAGAATACATAAGGCTTTTAAATGTTTTATACTCTAAGTGTAGTCGCTTTATATATATTATCATATATTTACTTCCACTCCAATGATTATTAGATAATATAACATTTTATTATATACATTTACACTATTTTGTTCTCTACATTAAACAGCTAAAACAAACAAGCTGAATATTTAATAATTTATATTAACAAATACTTAACTTTCTTGCTTAGTTTTTTGTTTTCCATATTTCTTAATGAATACAGTAAGAGTATAACACTGTGTTTTGCATTAATCATTAATTTAAATATTTTCTTCTGTAATACATTTTACAATTGTCTACTATCATTATTGGCATTTTTATGTTATTTGTTGTAGTATTAATTTAAGCCACAATTCTTTTGCTAAATTTACAGTATAGAATATTACTTTATTGTGTACCTCAAAATTTTTACTTGGCATGATTTACAGGGTAGTTAGTTGTCTTTGCAAATTGTGCTGGCCAGTCAGATAGTCAAGAATGACAAGGCAAATAGGAAAAGGGCAAAGAAGCCAGAAAGCAGGATTGGGCTATGATGCTTATAAAATTAATGACAGCACATAAAATGTCAAGAGAGCAAAGAGAAGTAAAAATATTAGATGGGTAAGGTTTGACAACCCCCACACAGTCAGTAAAAAAGAACTGCAGTTAACAGCAGGCACGAGTCAGAAATACTTAATCTGTAAACACTATCAACTCTGCCTTGAAAGGTTTAGCATCCCTATGAATTATACAAAGTTTATTTACTGTATATATGCAGTCAAAACAGACACAGTATGAGTGGTGCAGATGGAGGTAACAGTTCTAAAGTTAAACCTAAGAAAGAGCATAATAGATGTTTCTGGTGATTTCATAACTGGAAAATGTCCTCCTTCCAAAAGTAACAATACTTAGACAACAATAGGGGTAATGAAACAAATTCTAAAACTGGGAGGTTGAATGAAAGAAAATTAGGAAACATTCTTGAGAGAGATGGAGGCAAAAACAGCTCAGCTAAGGAATGTGATGTTACTTACGATACTTAAAAAAGAAACAGGTAGTGTGTCAAGATTCAGAACTTCAAGCAAACACAGGAAAACTGTTAAAGCTGCTGACACCCCAGTCCAGGATATGGACATAAAGCTTGTTTTCTTCACACACCCACATCCACTCCTTCTAATCTAACAGCCAAGATCTTAGCAGACCAAATACAAAATTACAGTTTTCTACTGAACAAAAATAAGGATGAATTAATTAGTTAGTAAAACACTTCTGGTTAAAACATCACATTCTGTTTGCTCTATCATTTAGCCTTAAACTAATAAAGAAGACGACTAGATAAAGAAAGAGTTGCAGCTAATTGTCACATGCTTTACTTTTCTATTAATGTGCCTGATGAACCTCACTTTAAGGCTTGGTTGCCCAAAGAAACCACACATAGAGGGGCATTAAAATAAAGTTTTTATTGTCGGGTTAATGGCAGATACACATTCAGTGATAAAATTTCACTTTTAGCCAAATAGGTGAATAAAACAAAGACTAACACTATTGTGCTGCTTAGCTTTTACCTAGCATTAGTAGTAGCAAAAACGTACACATTATCACTGCCTGTGTTTATGATTTTTGGGGTAAAAGGTAAAATATTTATAATAAAGTGGCTTTAAATGTTAGTGTCTTCATAAAAGTATAATCTTTCAATCCTTTCATGAATATTTCTTTGTTTGTTGTGACCTAAAATGTCTTTTTTCGCTGACAGCTTTTACTAAACAAAACTATAATGTATGTTGGAACATTTTTATGATGTTTTAAGTTGCAATGTTGTACAGATTCCATGGCGCATTGGTTGAATTAATTGTTCCAATCGCAGCAAAACTGATTTTTAGATGGCAATTTGGACCAATTATCTACTAGAGATATAATGGCTTTAAAACGTTTTCACACCCCTTCACGTTTCCACGCTTTATGTGCAGCAGATTTTCTTTTAAATATTTAAAATTGCAATTTTTTTGTGAACTTGCAAACCCATTTTTAGTAAATCTGTGAAATCTACCAAAATTTCAAAAGCTTTACATGAATTAGAGATACTGTAACCACAAGAATTTGACTATTTGGCATCCCTAAAGTGCAGAGAACATCCTGTAAAAAACATCTATATTTATGCATCATAATGTTAAAAAATAAGAAATAATATGAATATAGATAAAACAATGTGAGTCGTTCATAATCCTCATAGGGAAATGTGGTTCATCATTTCTGCATCACTCATCTCAGAGGGAGGCAGAGCAGCAAGGAGCATTAATATGAGAAAAACATTCTCTTCCTGTCACACTATCAAAAACACACACAGAGAATCTGTTTAAATATTATACATACAAGGGGTGGTATACAAACAATCAGTTATGCATCCACTAAACAAGATAATCCTCCATTTCAGTGTGTCGATTTCAAAGTGTGCTTTTGATTGCAAATCTTAGATTAAGGTTTCTGCACAGGTTTTTCCGTTCTTTGTAGTCGAAACAGGATTGGATTTCTGCTCTCTCCCCATTCTACCTCCCACACAAGACTAACATCAAGCACACACACATGAATTCAAATTAAATTGGGACAGATGCCAGCACATATCAAAGATATCGTACAAGTAGGTTATGGATGCTCTCACACACACACACAAACACACATAAAAGAACAGTCAATATTGTTACTCATCATCTGGGGGTGAGAAAAACAGTTACTATATATTTTGTGTATACTTTGTTTTAGATAAGATAAACAATAGGTCACACACACACAAACACACACTCACATACATAAAAGAACAGTCCATATTGTTACTCATCTGGGGGTGAGAAAAACAGTTACTATATATTTTGTGTATACTTTGTTTTATGCAAACCCAGCATCCAATAATGTCCCTGTGCAAGTGCTATAAATAACTGACTTTGAAAAATCATCTAGCAGAATTTTCAGGATACCCATGTAACTGTATAGTCAGTGTGCTGCTGTGTTTGTTTGAAGAGAACCGCTTTACATTTAACAACTGTTAAATGTGAACATCTATTATGTTCACATTTAACAGTTGTACAATGTTGTCTCTTTGTCTTTATTAAGCTAGGAACACACCTGAAGATTTCTTCTTCTTTTCCTTTCGGCTCATCCCTTTCAGGGGTCGCCACAGTAAATCATCTGCCTCCATCTAACTCTGTCCTCTGCATCCTCTTCTCTCACACCACCTAACTTCATGTCCTCTCTCACTACATCCATAAATCTCCTCTTTAGTCTTCCTCTAGACCTCCTGCCTGGCAGCTCTAACCGCCGCATCCTTCTACAGATGTATTCACAGTCTCTCCTCTGAACATGTCTAAACCACCTCAATCTGGCCTCTCTGACTTTATCTCTGAAACATCTAACATGAGCTGTCCCTCTGATGTCCTCATTCCTGATCCTGTCCATCCTCGTCACTCCCAAAGAGAACCTTAACATCTTAAGCTCTGCTACCTCCAGCTCTGCCTACTGTCTTTTCTTAAGTGCCACTGTCTCTAAGCCGTACAACATTGCTGGTCTCACAACCATCTTAGAAACCTTTTCTTTCATTCGTTCTGATGCTCTTCACCTCCTAACACTGTCTGTTGCTCTGAACCATTGAACCTAAGTACTTAAAGTCCTGCACCTTCTTCCCCTCTGCTCCCTGTAACCTCACTGTACCACTTAGGTTCCTCTCATTCACACACATATATCCTGTCTTGCTGCGGCTAACCTTCTTTCCTCTGCTTTCCAGAACATACTGCCACACACACACCTGAAGACTTCAAGAGTTGGGCAGTATCAACCAACTACAATAGATTTTTATTTTTTGACAGTATGAGCATACACCTGCTGAGTGAAAAACTGTGGGCAACACACTTAAAGACTGGTTAGAGAACAACTGGATTTTCTGAAGATATTAAATACTAAATTAAATATAAAATATTTGAGTGTTTAGAACATAAAATGGTGTGAAACTGCCACCATTTGGACTCCAGTGTAATAAACAATATCTACCATTTTGATGTCAAAAGGAGTACAGTTTCAATTCCCTATTTGGCATTGCTGTTTCAAGAAACAGTTCATTGATCATCAAGTCGGACGACCTGTTGGTCTAGTCACTTTAACCCAGGATTCTGGTGAGTTGGTGGTCTTCAGTGCTAGTCTAAACGTTAAGTTTTGATCAGCAAAAAGAAATTTTCTAGGTACATCTATAGCACAGTAGGCTTCAGCATCAGATTGAAAGGGAGAAATTGCTGTAAATCTAATTCATGAGACAGAACTTAAAACTCTTAAATTGGAAGGATACTCGCTGAAATTGTTTAAACAAGGCATGGTGCTGCTGACCTGGGTTTAAATGTTGGTCTAGCACCACATTTTGATATGGTTGCCAGTTTGCGCATGGTTCCGATTTTGTTTTTACCCTCAATCTTTGAACTGTCCAGTCACTGTATGAGTGGGAAGCTAACAGTAGGACTCTGCTTTAGATAAGACACTCCTGTTGCAGTGTGTTTTTAGTAGTAAGGCCCAGAAGGCTTATTATTCCTTTTTTGTGAATGACAAAATTATTCTTTGGTGGAGGCTGTGGCCTTAAAAGTGTATGAGTTGATGCCAGAAGTTTTCTGACAAGGGCTTAGACTGTCACCAAAGTCAGATAAGCAAATGCAAATGGTGTTTGCAAGAAAGTTGGTAAACTCGCTTTAATTGGTGGCGGACTGCTCTTTAATTTAAAACTTAATTCAGTTAGTTTTAGATCAGTTTAAAAACTGTCTGTAGTTATTAGTTGCAGCCCATTTAAATAATTTGAATTTAAACTTAGTGCAACCAAGCCTGTGTTGGAAACTATAGCCAGGGATAGATGTATTCCCAAGCTGCAACCCAAACTACTGAAACTGTAATAGATGACTGAACTAGTCAACATCAAGTTTTGGACATGATGCAACTCCACAGTCCTTATGTCTAAATATATCTATGTGTCTAAAAAGCTGTATTAAAATTAGACACAATTTAGAGAAAACTGTGTGCATTATCAGCCAGTGGTCTCTCGTGGTATTTGTCTGTATGGCAATGACCTAAAACATAATTTTGTTACAAAACAAAATTATGATGATGTGTCATTGTCTGAAAGCTTCTAAAGTATAGGTCTAAGAATAATATATTGCTCAAAAGAGAAGAGGCAGAACTTACTCGACAGTAAAAGTTGACCAAAACAAACTTTTAAGTAATGGATTGATGCAGGTCTATGAAAAACTGTCATCAGATTTTGGCCTCATGTTTTGGGCGTCATCTCACTGTGTTTTTAATCAGTGTTCAGCCTGTTACTCCGAAATGAAATATAGTAGTCTCTGTTCAAAGTAATGTTACTTATTACTTCCTGTCAAAAGTAACTCATTTTTTAAGTAACCCTTTTTCAGAAGGCTTTGGGTCTGAAAGACAGAGGGTGGAAATGGGCAATAATTAATCTATCATGTGCAGCATGCAGCCACAAGCTTTGTTCTTTGTCGTTTGTCTTAGCCTGCTTTAAATTAAAATCCAGTTTCAGTTATTTAGCCAATAAAAGGCTAAAGCCATCCTCCACTGCCACAGCAGGCTCATCTTTGATGGGGTGAAAAATTGTTATTCACAGCAAAAAGATTCTTCTCACTACCTCCACTCAATTTACATGGTACAATGTTCGTCTCGATAGAGGTAAAGTAAAGGGAATATTTCTAGCTACTAAATGTTGGCACTTCCATCTTCCATGCCAGTGTATTGCTTATGGTGCTGCTAATAGTGACATTTGCAAGTGTGAAAACTATGAATATGAATCTTTGGCGTTGTGACAACAACAATAATGTAGGAGATTTTTCTGTAGAGAGTAACTGTAATATTATTACTGAAACCTTAATTGAAATTTTCTTCAACCCTTCTTGTAGTTAATGAAAAACAAATCTTTATATAAACTATCAACTGTGCATCAATGGCTTAAAATGTGCCATCTCAGTTATGATTTCCCTACAATACAGAAGGAAAAAATATCAAACATTACTCGGCATGCAATGAATCTCTCTTTTCACTTTCAGCATTAAACCATTTATTTTATTATACATTTACATTTTAGCATTCTTTTATCATTTTAGTTAGGGAGCTGCAAAAGTGTACTAGAAATGTATATACATTTGCAGATTATTTAGTGAACTCATCTACAAAAGCAAATAAATGTACATAAAGTAATACTAGAATTGTTCTCACAAAATGGTAAACCCACTATCGGGACAGAATAGTTTCAAAATCACACCCAGCTTTAAATACTTCAAAAGGTACAGTAATTTAATAGCGTTCCTCTCCTCTTGAACAAGTGTGAGCCAGGATATTCTTTGAGAAAAAAATCCAATTACAAAATCTTCCAATAGAAATAATGAAAATTCAAATAGGTTATGTAAATTCTGCCTGTTAAGTGGCCGGGGACAAATGTGGTGCGCGTGCACAAAAGCGCACACAAACACACACGCGTTTTGCTTCTCCAGCACTTTCATTTTCCATATTCTAATCCGAATCCATCATTTTCGTCTTTGTCACCTCTTCTATAGCACTGCTAATGTTGCCTAATGAAATTTGTTGACAAAGGATCAGCCCTCTGTCCTGTTCTCAACATACTGAATGATCTGTCTGGGGAGGGAGGAAGCTAGAGAGAAAACCCAAGAGATAGATGACCTCCCCCAGTCACCGTCAGCACACAGACACAACTTCAGGTCTGTGTCAGTTCCTCTCTCCATCCCTCTCTCTCTCTCTCTGGGTTAATGTGGTTCCTATACACTGCTCACTGACTTAATGCAGCATGAAAATAGAGGAGTAAAATAAGGAGAGAAAGAGAGTATGAGAGAAGGTTTTAAAAAAAGTGACACTGGGGGATAGACTGTAAAGACAGAGTGTAAGAAGAGAAGGGAGGAGAGGTAAAATGGTGGTCGGAAGAAAAGAGAAAGACGAGTGAACAAGAAAGATGGAGAGCCTAATGAGAGCCGTAGTGAGAATGAAATATTAAGGCAGAACATGAGAGATATCAACCGGGAGGGGGGGGAGAGGAGGATGAGAGTGAGGCATAAACTTTGAGAGAAAACACCAGAGAGAGACTGGGGGAAATGGTTTGGAAAAACAGCCATGACATGAAATAAAAAAAGAATTGTTCAGGAAAAATGGCAGCAGGAGTGGAGAGGAAAAGAATGATGGCTAAAAAGGAGGAGGAATTAGTTTGGGCCAGAGAGACTCATTAGTGTAGTGGTCTCTGGTTATAATTTGCACCACTGGAAGACTCTCTAACCCTGCTGGTCCTATTTATTCTGTATTTATTCTTTGGCTGCTTCTTCTGAGAATCCCACAGGAATAGTTTAACACCACAGTGACCTTCTTTTTGCTCCCTTCCTTCTTTTAAAACATCACTGTCCTTGACACTTAAAGTAAAGCTGCTGCTCCTTTCTCTTTTCAGAATGGATGAGGTCAGGTTGAGGTGTGTGTGGGCATATGTGTGAGTTAGTTCGTAAAAGCAGAGGCAATTGAGATATGGTCCTTCTGTCGTGAGGTGTGAATGCGAGCTGAACATGTTGGCTAAGTATGGCTGTGCCATATCATATCATCATACGATACATTATAAATATTGTCAATAATGTCTCCCTATTATGAAAAAAATGCCCTATTGTGATACTAACTACATAGTTGCATGATTAAATGTTTACAATGTGCTGTGTAAAGTAGGCATCTACCATGAGCCTAAGAAACAGAAATGGTGTGGTAGAAGGCCAAGCTCAAAACTTGAAAAAGTTTTTAGGAAGCTGATTATGAAAAAAGAGCTTTAACAATTCAACTGAGAATCAAACATATATGGTTTGCAAGCTGTATCAGAAATATCAACTTTGTGCCACCACAGTCAACACAAAGACCACAATTCTAAGGAGGAGATCATGGCAGACATTAGAGCAGCAACAGCAGCAAACTCATTCTCAGCAAGTGTTGATAGAATCTGCTTCCTTTCCTTAGCATTGTAACTTCTTTCATGAAACCTATTCATAGATACTGTATATCAGACAATGGCCTTGATTTCTCTGCACCTGCAGTTTTGAAGCAGTGCGGAAGAAACAGGCATGCTTTTTTAATAATATTAATCATTAAAAAAAAGAAAAGAGAATGCAGACACTTTGGGCACAAATTGATGGTTAATTCATTTCACTAATAAGTTCATAAAAATCTCAAGCGATTACTATCTGCCCATGTGTCTAATTAATAAGCTTATTGTAAACTATATACACATACCCACTGCCCTTTCAGTGTTAAATGCCATCATGGTGTGGAACTGTCAAAGCAAGCTGCCACTTTTCCTAAGAAACTTCCCTCTCTTTTCACTGTCAAAGAATTCTCTGAGCAGCTCATAACTAGCGGAAAACGCCTCATAGTACAGGAGAAAGTAAAAGACAGGACTTTTTAGGTGTATAAGTTCCATTCCATTCAACTTTGTTTATACAGTGTCAATTTAGAGGAAAAGTCATCCTAAGGCATTACACAGTGAGGCTAAGACCTTAAATAATCTTAGAGAACACCAAACAATTCCTACTATAACAAGGCGATGTTAGAGAGTAATAATCCGTCTTATGAGGATCAAGGTGGACAACCATCTTCCCTCACCTTTGGGCGAGTGGAAATCAGAGAGAGAAGAGTAACAGGAAATGACAAAACTTAGGTTGGTAGGGCCAGTGACAACAGCAAAGCTCCAAAGCCAGGGAGACCTGCATAAAGGTACAGAGAAGGGAGACAGAGTGGCTGAGGCATAACTAAAAGGAAAACAAAAGACAAAGGCGACATAAATGAATAGCATGTGAGGAAAAGAGAGCACCTTGGTGCAGTCACAAAAGTCCTAGTACTCTAAGTGTAGAGCATAATTAATGACGTACTCACACTCAGCGAACTTTATCATGGCCGAGCATTAGTGTGATTTTCCGTTCTGTGCTCGGTTCAGTGTACAGTTCATTCTTGTTGGATGTTGGAGAATTTATTTATTTATTTGCTAATCAAAATATATATTATATAGTGCATAAATCGCTAAAAGAGCGCTGATTGGGTTTAGTTTCTTATCTCTCAGGATTACAAGGACAATGCAATACACCACTCAGCCTATTATCAGTGTATTTGATTTCTCTTATGTGTTGTTGTGTATACGGTACTCAATAGTAAGAATTGCAACATTATGATAAAAATAATTATAGCTTAAACAAAATTAGGTTATGAAATGTTTCCTATTCAGCTCCATATCAATTTTGTCTTTTCACAATTTCTTTGTAAATCTCAAAACAATTGGGCACAAATGTAATTAGCTTATCTGTTTATTATAGTCCATCTACTTTAAATCACATATTCTATGTCTTTTTACTCTCCAGTAAGGCATGAAAGGGCTGTGGAAGTGTATTTTAGCCTCTGGAACAACCCCTCAAACTGAAAACATAACAAGTTATACTCATCTATTAGAAAAATGTAATCTGCGTAAACTTACTGTTTTATAGCATTTTTTTCCCCTGGAAATCATGTTAGAAAACCACTTGAAATCTGTAGAAAACATTTTGAACTAATACACAATGCTATGTGTGCAGATATCTTATGTCTAATTTTGTAATTTCAGAATAATTCTGGAAGATATTATAACTAATATCCAAAGCTGCAGTGAACGATGCAGGTGGGAAAGTACATTTCCAGGTGAATAATTCATTTGATACATTTGTCAGCAAGGAGAACTCCATTTAAATTCAAATTAAAACAAACTTGAAGTCAATAGACTAAGACCATAATAATCAAAAGGAGAATAATTAAAATGTTAGATCACTGAACACTGAAGTAATGTCAAGTATTCAAACACAAACCTAAATAAGCAAGAAAATGAAAAGCTCAAGCAAACCTCTCAGCTGGAAAACCTCCGCAAATAGCCAATAGAGAGTATTCAGAGAACCTGAGTCATGTCCCTGTGCAATAAAATGCTAAAAATAATAAAATGTTGTTGATGAAAATCGAATTATGACTAAGAGCAACTGTCATTGAAAAATCTAAACAATGTCAGTTTTTACACCACCCCCCCGTCAGTTATTATGTTGACTACCAATCAATGTATTCACAGACCTGTGTATACATTGATTGATATGTGTTCTGTGTCTTAATCTGTGAAAGTACTGAAGTGCTGAAAGATAAAGCGGACACATCTCACACTACAGGAGGAAAGTCTACTTTTTGTACACAAAGCAAAAATGTAATTTAAGTTTCCATATTTAGATAAGGTCAATTTTTCTTTGTATTTCCCAGCAGAATTCACTTTGTCTGTCTGTCAAACTTGAAAAAAAAATTGTCAGAAAATCCTGAGAAAAGGGAGGGAGGATCAAACCAAGAATAACAAAGAATGTCAGTCTTTTTAAGTTTAATAAAGACGAGTCTTTCTGTGTCCAAGTCCAAGGTGAGTTTAGAGCTGTTGACTGAGCAATGTGCCACTTTACACAAGGCTGAAAGCAAGAATTTACAGACACAGAGCAGAGGGGACAAAACAAGCTTGGAGACATTAACGGAAGAGACAAAATGGCAGCAATAGAAAAATAATTGAGCTTTTAGATCAAATACAGGAAAGATGGGGGGGAAAGCTGGGGATCAAGTTTACAAAGTAAACTAGGCATCAAATAAAGTACAAAATGATCTGGTCTCACGTTCACCTGAAATCAGAGATTGTGGACACTTTAAGATCGAACACGCTATGCTCAACTCTACAACAAAATATGATTTTAACCAATTGTGTCAGGGCAACACACATAAACTTTTTTTTGGAAACACTGCATAACATCAAACTTCTACTTTATCCTGCCTTTGTCAGGAGGGGGTGTATGAGTGTATGCAAATGAGTGAGAGGCTTCCAACATTTTCTTTAGAGCTCTCAAGTACAACGTCTGTATTATGTGCATGAGCTTGTGTGTGTAACACACTACTCTGTCCAGAA
Source organism: Channa argus (assembly GCF_033026475.1). Lineage (NCBI taxonomy): Eukaryota > Metazoa > Chordata > Actinopteri > Anabantiformes > Channidae > Channa > Channa argus. The sequence continues at coordinate 13,236,365 of NC_090206.1, forward strand.
TTGTTGGGAGGATCAAAAGGGGGCACGTGGGCATGTTGATGACACTTCTATTAATCAACTGATGTAGTCGAGTTTTTTATTAGATGCACAACTTTGATGTGCTCTAAACAAAACACTGTTTCCCAGAGCTCATGTTTTCTACCATGTTGTGCCTCCTGTGAGTGCTGATCGGGCACGGAATTTGAGTGGATTTTCACACCTGAGAATGGTTCTTGCTTTGGCATCTCCTGCTGTGTGTTACAGTGCATCAGGAAAATATTCACAGCACTTAACTTTTTGCATTTTTTTATGCTACAGCTTTATTTCAAAATTGATCAAATTCATTGTTTTTTTTTAAATTCTCTGTAGACCTCTGAGGCAGAATTGTCTTGGGGCACAGATCTGGGGAAGGGTACAGATAAATTTGAGCATCATTGAAGGTCCCAGTATGCACAGTGGCTTCCATCATCCGTAAATGGAAGAAGTTTGGAACACCCAGGACTCTTGCTAGAGACAGCCAGCCGGCCATACTGAACCATCAAGACAGAAGGGCCTTAGTCAGGGAGGTGACCAAGAACCCAATGTTGGTTCTGAAAGAGCTCCAGCATTTCTGTGGAGACAGGAGAACCTTCCAGAAGAACAACTATCTCTGCAGCACTCCACCAATCAGGCCTATATGGCAGAGTGACCAGACGGAAACCACTCCTCGGTATAAGCCACATGCAAGTTCCCCTGAAGGACTCTCAGACTGTGAGAAACAACATTCTGTTCAGATGAAACAAAGTTTGAACTCTTTGGCCTGAATACAAAGTGTCATGTCTGGAGGTAACCAGGCAGCACTCACCACCTGGCCAATACCATCCCTACAGTAAGGCATGGTGGTGGCAGCATCATACTGTGGGGATGCTTTTCAGCGACAGGAACTGGGAGACTAGTCGGGATTGAGGGAAAGATGAATGCAGTGACGTACAGAGACAAACCTGTTCCAGAGCGCTCTGGACCTCAGACTGGGGCGACAGTTCATCTTTCAACAAGATAGTGACCTAAGCACACAGGCAAGATAACAAAGGAGTGACTACAGGAATGTGAATGTCCTTGACTCGCCCAGCCAGAGCCCAGACTTGAATCTGACTGAACATCTCTGGAGAGATCTGAAAATGGTTGTGTACTGATGGTCCACATCCAACCTGATGGAGCTGGAGACATACTGCAAAGCCAAGCTTGTAACATTATACTCAAAAAGACTTGATGCTGTCATTAATGATGAAGGTGCTTCAACAAACTGTTAAGGAAATGCAATAAATACTTATTTATTGATTTTTTTTCTTTTTGTTTTTAATCTTAATAAATTTGCAAAGATTTCAAACTTCTTTCACATTGTCATTATGGGGTATTGTTTGTAGAATTTTGAGGAACATAAGGAATTTAATCCATTTTGAAATAAGGCTGTAACATAACAAGTTGTGGAAAGAGTTAAGTGCTTTCTGGATGCACTGTACATGTTTGAAATGCTGAAACTCTGCACACTGTCAAAGGTTAAATTCTCCTAATATTGTCTGGACTTCCTATGTGAAACAGGCTAACGTTGGGCTGTTTACAGGCCTTAATGCCTCAGCATGTTATGTTCTTGTATGTTTTGACTGATGTGGATTATGCACTGTGCATTAACCACCTGCAAAGTGGTGAACTGGTCAAAGTGTTTTAGCATGTTAAATACATTTGTTTCTCTTCAGTATCCTTTCACTATTTACAACTTCTTCATAACTCTTAGTGTTTTTGGGAAACATACATGAGAACATTGTTCTGTGAATTGTTGGTAAATAGTAGTTTATTTACAATATGCACTGCCAATAATATTCTTACACAGCCTAGTACACGGCATTTGTAGAACAAAAAAAATCATTTAACTGTAAATGTTGTCTTCACCTTTGCCACATTGTGAAACTTTATGAAACAGCAATACATTGTTTATGCTTAAACATTCAACATTTGTATGTCTTATTGCTTGAGTTGGCTTGGGTTATCCTCATGATGAACACAGTACCTGCCCCCAGCGCCCTAACATCAACATTTTATAGACTGCTCTGGATGATGATTGGCTCCCATCAATACAAATGAGCCAATCTGGTTGAATCCTGAGTGAGAGAAAGCAAACAAAAGGCACAGGCAAAAGTACACTGCCCCCTATCTCCCTGACACGAAACACTGAATAGGGGATAATCAAAATAACAGTGAAATTGCTCCTAAGCTCATTCCAGACTTTCTGCAAGTTGTCTGCTGCCTCCCTAATGCATCTGACAAATTTCATGATCTCAGATTTGATTGGAGGGGTCTTTGAAGGTGATTGGTTCTGTGAGTCTTCCATCAGCAGTTGATTGTCAACTGTTAGTACAGAGTCACTGGTAATGCTCTCCTCAGCTGCCTTTGCCTGTTTAATACACTGGATCCCTTTAGCATCCATGGCAATAAAGAATAAGTCTACCGCTACAAATAAACCAGAAAATACACCTGTTGCTACCTCTGCCACTCGAGCAATTCTGGATGCTTGTGCTGCAATCCTGCCAATGTTCATCTCTTGAACTTGTCTAACCAGTTCTGCAACGCCACCCAGGCCCCTCCCTGCCCTCAAGCCAAGTCTTGTCAGGTTTTCATTATTAGTGTGAATGCTGAAAGCAATTGCTATTGTTGTTTCCAGTATTTATTATTCAGCACGCTACTAGTTCTAAATACTAACAGCTACAAACATGGTTCCAACTGTAATATGTTAAGCATGTTGTGGAGAGGTGTGCTATTACTTTGTGTGCTGACAGCTAATGTACTGTAATTGTTATGAATATTAATATGTTTTATTTCGAATGGAAAGTCTATGGGAGTGATGTTTAAACTGCAATATCTCAAAAACTACACATGGTATGATGAAAGTTAGTGTACACTTAGTGTAAAGCTGCCCCATGAAGAAGAGCTTCACGTTACAGCGTGGGCTCTCTCACTGTGTGGTCATTTATAAGCATGTTTATGTACGTATTTTGACAGCTAATGTACAATAATTGTTATGAATATTTGTATGATTATTTTTTTTGCATTGCTTTAAATGAGAGCAATCTTCACATGGCTATATCTCACAAACTACACGTGATATTGTTATGAAACTTTGTGTACAGCTGCCCCTTGATGAAAGGTTTCACATATTACAGTATCGCCTCTCTAGCGACACCGTGTGGTCATTTATATAACTCGTTTTTTTAACTCTTAAAATTTTTTTTTCTTATTTCACTTCAATATTGTACAATGCCTTTAGTACAACGACGTGTTCCACCTAGCTGCCATTCGCAGAACTGTGACTTTTGATTTTTTTTAAGCTAATGCAATGACTGACTTGAATGAAACTTTACACATATGTGCAGCGGACTGCCCTGAACACGCGTGTTAAATGTCTTTTCGCCACTGGTGGGCGCTATAGTGGGTGCTTTTATTTTTATCATCTTGTATTCAGAACTTCATTAGTGTTGAGAGGGCAAGATGGCAACAGTTGATTCCTTGGGACAGGCTGCCATCTGCTGGGGAGTTCGTGAATAGCAATTGAAAACTTCATTGTTTCATGTGAAGTCAAGTAGTTCAGGCCTTCCAATCTCACAACATCAAACAGCAATATTTCAAAAACTAGACATGCTAACATGATGAAACTTTGTGGATAGCGAGTGCTGTCGCTTCTACAATGTGCTGCAGATTTGGTGATGGCTGCACCAGCTGCAGTGGCTGGCTTTCAGCAGTCACGCGCATTTTCTGTAGGAAATGCCCATTCTAGTTCAATTTGTTATCCTCTGAGTTAGATATCCAAGTAGAGTCACATCTGCCTCTGATTGTCTGTAGGCTGTTTTCAATCTCCTGGAGCCAAGTAACAACTGCATACATTTTGTGTTCAATCCCTCTAATGATTTTTCGAACAGCTCTGCGATCAGTGGACTAGTTGACTATATTTGTGATATTCGAGACACCAGCAGTGGCCCCACCAACAACACCCACCCTAACACCAACTCCAGTGACAATAAGAGAGGCTCCCAAAGTAAAGGGGGCCAGAATAAGTCTAATAATGGATGTTATCCCCCCCACTGCTCCAATCACACCTCCTGCCAGACTGCCTATAGTGGTTCCCTGATGGACACGTTCCAAACCATTAGCCAAATCCCTTTGGTCTTCCAACTTGGTCTCAAGTTCCTCCACTGTTTCTTTGGCCTATTAAAAAAGCATAGAAAATATTAATAGAAAACCGGTACCTTAACTGTGAAATTTCAGAACAAGTGCTCATCTCAGCCAATAACAGTCCCCTCCCATTTCCCAAGTACCAGGCTGTTAGAATTTTCAGTCAGGACTATTAGTGCTGGGGCGCTGAGTGTTATATTGAATACAATAAGGTCTTCCTTGTGCATGAAAATAACTTAAGTCATGTTAAATTAAACTGGAAGCTTTGTGTTTTTTTTTTTAATTGAAAAGAAAGCTTCAGTTTTCACATTTTTGGTTAAACTCTTTATAAAAATATAACACAAATCTGCAGATTAATTAAGGCTCGGTTTTCAATCAGTATTGAACTATTATTCTAATTATCAAATATAAATACATTAAATAATTCAGTTTCTTTCCTGATGAAGTGGCATCTGAGCTGCCAGACAGACATACTAAAGTGGTCAAACTAAACTATCAAACTAAAATAATTAGGTCGGGTGGTTGTCATATTATATCAGAGTGAAAGCCCAGGGGGCAAAAAACAAAGAGAGGAGTGGGAACTCTTTTTTCAAAAAGTACACAGTGGAAAGCAACTTATTTAAACTTCAACAATGCACTTTGAGTTAGCAAATTTTCTGTCAGAGTTTAGACTGATTTTGTTTTAAAAACAGGGCGTTATCGCCCTGTTAATTATCTCTGCCTCATTCAGTCAACTACATGTGCTGGAGAAGCCGATAACAAACCTAGATTAAACATTGCAGGGGGAATCTGCATTCTCCATGAGAAATCTGTCAGATTTCCCTTATTCTCTATCTCCATTTACCCTTTATGTGAAAGTTAAGAAATCCGCTTTCCTGAGAAAGTTCGTAGGCTTCAGGGTTCCTGTTGTTTTGCAATAATCTTTTTTTAAAGCCAATTCGGGCACATCTTGTGGGAGGTTGCTGGAATAAAACTGTTTATTTACAGGGAAAACATAGCCCCATAATCTGGCCTGAATAATTTTAAATATTATATCTATATTTTATAATATATTTTGCTTTTGAAGTGCTTGCACTATGTACTTTAATAACAGTGCAGATCAAGTACTGTGTACTTAAACTTTAGTCAAGAATTACAAGTGTTCTTTTACTTGCAAGTAGATGTAAAGTAATCTGTACTGTACTGTTGCAGCATCATTTAAACTTTTAATACCATAGCTAAACCATTTAACCTGCAGAACAAAAATACCAGCTTGCTAACCCTAGTTACTATTTTTTTTTTCTGCTAAAAAACATATTTGTATCATTCAGATTTGAATTCAAAGTTGACAATTCAAAAAATAAAATGTTGTATATTATTATTATTGTAAAAGAAGTTGTATACCTTTTTTGAGAGACAACTGATAATGAAGGGATGCCCCAGGATTTCACTGGCTGTTGGTCTTTCTCTGGAATCTCTACTGAATATGTCATTCAAAAGGTTTTGAAGCTGTGGTGAGAAATTCTCTGGGAGAGACAGGTAGGGACCTCTAATTAATTTGCGTTGGACTTTGACATTGGTGTCTGCTGAAAACTGAAAGAGAATTATTGTTAGAAATAATAATGTTAAATAATTTTAAAAAGCATTTTGGGATTTTTCACTTAACAATTGTGGCAATGTTAACAAGGAATTTGTTAAAAATGTAATTTCTTCCTTTCACCATAGGATATACTGTAAATCATGTATTGTTATCAAAGCTATTTTATATAAGTCTATAATTATTTTTAATTAAGTACATTTTGCTCTGCTGCATTTTAAGACTCCTTTGAGCTCAAAGTTGACTTTTGTCATCTGGACAACTCTATGGCAAAAATTGATGTAATTATAAATGTGAATACTGCAGTCCAATTTTTAGTTTTTATACTCTTTGTGTTTGATTATACAGTACTATGGATTGATTGATTGATTGATTCATTGTAACTTACCACTGGTTTTCTGGTACAGACCTTAAAGAGTATACATCCCAGCAACCAAATGTCACGCCAAATAAAGCACATTTTGACAAGAGTAGACTGGTAAACTCTTAAAACATTACGTTAGCTTTAGGGGTAAGTTATACCTAGGGTATTGTGTTTATGAAAAACATTAATTGGTTAACTTTTTTCACCATTTCAAAATGAGGGGATTCAAACGTAATATCAAAACACGATTTGTTTCTGGTACATTGTTCAGATTTTCATCATGTGTCTGCCAGAACATATTTGCATGTGTTTCATGAGCTAGTAGGTCTCTTCATTCAAAGCAAAAAAAAAAAAAAAAAAACCATATAAAAACTAAAAAACAAAACAAAACAAACAAGAAAAACAAAAGAACATAAAACTTTAAGATTTGTCAAAACCTACCTTTAAAAGAGTCCTTGCTGCTTACAATATATGGATGAGTGATTGTTTGGAGGGTTTCTATTTCTGAGATTAATCGTTGATCAACATTTCTTGGTTCCTGTCTAAAGTGACACTTGCAGTTGGACCAGCCTAGTACAAATTTAAACAACACCTAATTGTGTTAAGATACAACATACACATGATATCCATATGTATATATGCAGTTTATTCTACTACATATGTTTTCATTCTTAGACCTCCTGTCTTTTGAGTGATGCCACAATGCCCAGATGATAAACTTAGCCCTTCTGCAGTACCAGAGTATTATACCCTTTGCTTGCTTAACAAAGAATATTCCAAGATAACTATAGTTACCTGTACTAAAATAAATATATATAATTAAAACAAACTATAATAAATTCACTATCAGTTTGTATCTCCCCCCCTCAAATGATTCTATATGTATCTCAAGACATGGAGTATAATTTAATTAAAAATGATTAAGATACTATACGATACGGTGTAATTCAGGACTGGGCCAATTCAGTTAAGCTCGAATTCCTAAGTAAGATTTTGGAAAAGGCTGACTTTTACAACTCTAGCCTTTTCTAGACATTCACTGTTGATACTTTCCAGTTGGTGTTTAATGCTTGTCATAGGACAGAATCAGCACTTTTAAGGGTTTTTAATGCACTTCTGCTACGTTTAGATCTGTCTTTAACTTTCAGTACTGTAAATCAAGATATATTGATTTCCATATTGGAAGATTCACTGGTATCTTCACTGGTTTCCGGTCCATTTTAGAGTTGAGTTTAAGATTTTACTGACTCTAAATGGTTTATTCGACTCTTACATTTAGAACTTGTCCATGCTTATACTCCTGTTCAACCCCTCAGGTCTACTGATCAGTTGCTCCTTAAGGTCCCTAAGACCAGGCTCAAAAGCAGAGGTGGGCATGCTTTTTCAGTCATGGTCTTCTTCTTTTCCTTTCGGCTGCTCCCTTTCAGGGGTCGCCACAGAGAATCATGTGCCTCCATCTAACTCTATCCTCTGCATCCTCTTCACTCACACCAACTAACTTCATGTCCTCCCTCACTACATCCATAAATCTCCTCTTTGGTCTTCCTCTAGACCTCCTGCCTGGCAGCTCCAACCTCAGCATCCTTCTACCGATATATTCACAGTTTCTCCTCTGAACATGTCCAAACCACCTCAATCTGGCCTCTCTGACTTTATCTCCAAAACATCTAACATGAGCTGTCCCTCTGATGTACTCATTCCTGATCCTGTCCATCCTCGTCACTCCCAAAGAGAACCTCAACATCTTAAGCTCTGCTACCTCCAGCTCTGCCTCCTGTCTTTTCTTCAGTGCAACTGTCTCTAAGCCGAACAACATTGCTGGTCTCACCACCGTCTTGAACACCTTTCCTTTCATTCTCGCTGATACTCTTTTATCACACAACACACCTGACACTTTTCTCCACCCGTTCCAACCTGCCTGCACTCACCTCTTCACCTCTTTTCCACACTCACCGTTGCTCTGAACCGTTGACCCTAAGTACTTAAAGTCCTGCACCTTCTTCACCTCTGCTCCCTGTAACCTCACCATTCCACCTGGGTCCCTCTCATTGACACACATGTATTCTGTCTTGCTGCGGCTAAGCTTCATTCCTCTGTTTTCCAGAGCAGACCTCCACCTCTCTAGATTTTCCTCCACCTGCTCCCTGCTCTCACTACAAATAACAATGTCATCTGCAAACCTCATAGTCCAGGGAGATTCTTGTCTAACCTCATCTGTCAGTCTGTCCATCACCAGAGCAAACAAGAAGGGGCTCAAAGCCGATCCTTGATGCAGACCCACCTCCACCTTGAACTCCTCTGTCACACCTACAGCACACCTCACCACTGTCTTACAGCTCTCATACATGTCCTGCACCACTCTAACATACTTCTCTGCCACTCCAGACGTCCTCATACAATACCACAGCTCCTCTCTCGGCACCCTGTCATACTTTTCTAAATCTACGAAGACACAATGCAACTCCCTATGACCCTCTCTGTACTTCTCCATCAGTGTCCTCAAAGCAAATACTGCATCTGTTGTACTCTTTCTAGGCATGAAACCATATTGCTGCTCACAAATGTTCACCTCTGCCCTTAGCCGAGCTTCCACTACTCTTTCCCACAACTTCATTGTGTGACTCATCAGCTTTATTCCTCTGTAGTTGCCACAGCTCTGCACATCTCCCTTGTTCTTAAAAATTGGTACCAGTACACTTTTCCTCCAGTCCTCTGGCATCCTCTCACTCTCCAAGATCTTGTTAAACAAACTAGTCAAAAACTCTACTGCCACCTCTCCTAGACACTTCCATACCTCCACAGGTATGTCATCAGGACCAACTGCCTTTCTGCTCTTCATCCTCTTCAATGTCCTCCTCACTTCACTCTTACTAATCTTTGCTACTTCCTGCTCCACACCAGTCACCTCTTCTACTCTTCGTTCCCTTTCATTTTCCTCGTTCATCAACTCTTCAAAGTACTCCTTCCATCTTCCCATCACACTCCTGGCACCTGTCAATACATTTCCATCCTTATCTTTAATCACCCTAACCTGCTGCACATCCTTTCCATCTCTATCTCTTTGTCTGGCCAACCTGTACAAATCCACCTCTCCCTCTTTAGTGTCCAACCTAGCATACAAGTCCTCATATGCTCTTTGTTTGGCCTTTGCCACCTCTATCTTCACCTTACGCTGTATCTCCCTGTACTCCTGTCTACTCTCTTCAGTCCTCTCAGTGTCCCACTTCTTCTTAGCTAACCTCTTTCTCTGTATACACTCCTGAACTTCCTCGTTCCACCACCAAGTCTCCTTGTCCGCTTTCCTCTTTCCAGAAGACACACCGAGTACCCTCCTACCTGTCTCCCTGATCAAATTAGCTGTAGTAGTCCAGTCATCTGGAAGCACCTCCAAACCACCCAGAGTCTGTCTCAGCTCCTCCCTGAAAACTAAACGACATTCTTCCTTTTTCAACTTCCACCACTTCGTCCTCTGCTCTGCCTTAGTCCTCCTTATCTTCCTCACCACCAGCATCATTTTACACACCACCATCCTGTGTTGTCTGGCTACACTCTCCCCTACCAATGCTTTACAGTCACTGATCTCTTTCAGATTACAACATCTACACAAGATGTAGTCTACCTGAGTGCTTCTCCCTCCGCTCTTGTACGTCACCCTATGTTCCTGCCTCTTCTGAAAGAAAGTGTTTACTACAGCCATTTCCATCCTCTTTGCAAAGTCAACCACCATCTGACCTTCTGCGTTCCTGTCCTGAACACCAAACCTGCCCATAACAGTCTCATCACCTCTGTTCCCTTCACCTACATGCCCATTGAAATCTGCACCAATGACAACTCTCTCACCTCTGGGGATGCTCTGCATCACTTCATCTAACTCACTCCAGAATTTCTCCTTCTCTTCTAACTCACATCCTACCTGTGGGGCATAACCACTCACAACATTGAACATCACCCCTTCAACTTCCAGCTTCAGACTCATCAACCTGTCTGATACTCTTTTCACCTCTAAAACATTCCTCACAAAATCCTCTTTCAATATAACTCCTACTCCATTTCTCTTCCTATCTGACCCATGGTAAAACAACTTGAACCCTGCTCCTAAGCTTCTAGCCTTGCTACCTTTCCACCTGGTCTCCTGGACACACAGTATGTCCACCTTCCTTCTCTGCATCATGTCGATCAACTCCCTAGCCTTCCCTGTCATAGTACCAACATTCAAAGTCCCTACTGTCAGTCCTACATTCTTAGCTTTCCTCTTCTCTCTCTGCCTACGAACACACCTTCCTCCTCTTCTTCTTCGTCTTCGACCAACAGTAGTCCAATTTCCACCGGTACCCTGTAGGTCAACAGCACCGGTGGCGGTCGTTGTTAACCCGGGCCCCGACCGATCCGGTATGGAAGTCTTTGTCACGATTCGCATGTTTGATTTGGCATGTGTTTTACGTCGCATGCCCTTCCTGCCACAACCCTCTGCATTTATCCAGACTTGGGACTGGCACAAGAAGACACTGGCTTGTGCCCCCTTGCGGTTGCATTGCTTTTTCAGTCATGGTGAAATGAAAGAATTCTACAATACCTTTAATAGGGTATCTAAGTATAGTTTCCTGCTAATACAATGTTTCTGCACTTTGCTAAATGAATGATACTTTCACTTACAATCCAAACTTAATGAAATTCAATACAATGGCCAACCTATTTAAAATTATTAAGGTGGCCAAAACAGAACCACCCTTTCTTACAGTATGACTCCACTTTCCACTTTGACCTCAATAATAAAAAGATTATTACCCTTTTCACAGTTTCAACTTAAAAACTGAGAAATTATAATCTATAAAAGTAGAGTTTGTGGCAGAGCCACTGTATTGGATTGCATTCAATTTCACAGGTGGTCATAATGTTATGCCTGTTTGGTGTGTATTCACTTGCTTTTTCAACTCAACTCAAATCAATCACACCAACCTGCCTAAAATCCTGATTATTTTATGTATTGCCCTAGGTGTGTAAAAGTTCTAAAATTGAGACAGAAAGTGCTGCATAAATATTCTCAGAAACTCTTCTATTACCTATTATCAATTATGATTCTTCTTCCACACTTTCACACTTTGTCACAGTTCTAAATAAAATTTCAAATGCACCAAATGGACATAAACTTCTTTATTCTGTCTTTATTCTGGTCCTTTACAGTACACTGTGATATCTATACAAAAAACAGAAAAGAAAAACAAGTAAAGTCGAATACTGAAGGGAATGGAAGGGCATTGGGTAAAGTCCCTTGAGATGACTTTGTTGTAAATTGGTGCTATATAAATAAAGTTGAGTTGAACTGAACATGGATGTCAGCCAACTCAGGAACAGGTCTCAGGACAGACAAGGTCTTGTCTGATCCAGGGACAGATTCGGGAACAGGCAGATTAGTGGCTGACTCAGGAGGAAATGATAATTATAATTCTGCTTCCTAAATTTCACATTTATTTTATTTTCACAGTTGTAAATACATTTACAACTGTTCAACTGTACTGTACAGACCTAAACTCCAGGGTCTTTATTCTGGTCCTTTAAAGTACACTGTGATATGTATATTAAAAACAGAAAAGAAAAACTAGTAAAGCACAGTACTGAAGGGCATAGAGGCCAAAAGACAAAGTACAGTGAAACTAAAGGGACATAGAATTAAGGTTTGAAAAGATTTCTGATAAGAGCCAAGAAAACAAATAACAAAATGGATAATGGACTATAATAGAAAGTATTCAAGCAATGATGAAGGTAAGATGATAAATCAAGCAGAGTGGTCAGACTAGTAGGACAACAATGATGATAGCTTGACATAAAGTATGTGAGCTCCATAACTTTAAGGAAGAATTTGTTTTAGTTTTAAATGTAACTTTTTTGGCTCTCTTTCTCTGACAGTTTAGTTTCAGATACAGGTGGGTTGTCTATTAGGTCAGGGACAGGAACTAACAAGTCTCTAGAACAGCCTTGTTCCACCTACCGAACATTTCTAAAATTAGGGGCATCCTGTCTCAAAGTGATGCTGAAAAACTAGACCATGCATTTGTTACTTCTAAGTTGGACTACTGTAATTCCCTACTTTTGGGGTGTCCTAATAACTCTCTAAAAAGCCTTCAGTTAATGCAAAATGCTGCTGCAAGAGTGCTGACTGGAATTGGCAAGAGAGATCATATTTCTCCTTCATTAGCTTCTCTCCATTGGCTTCCCATAAAATCTAGAATACAATTCAAAACCCTCCTCCTTACATACAAAGCGCTTAATGGTCAAGCTCCATCATATTTAAAAAATAACATAGTACTGTATCACCCAATTAGACCACTTCGATCCCAGAATACAGGCCTACTTGTGGTTCCCAGACTTTGCAAAAGTAGAATGGGAGGCAGAGCCTTTAGGTATCAAGCCCCTCTTCTTTGGAACCAGCTTCCAATCCAGATTCGGGGGGCAGACACCCTCTCTACTTTTAAGACTAGGCTTAAAACCTGCCTCTTTGATAAAGCTTATAGTTAAAACTGCTCAGTCAACCTGATCTAGCTCCTACTTAAGATGCTATAGGTTTAGATTGCAATGAGCTCCTCTCCTCTTTCTCTCTATACATTTATTTGTCACCACTGCATGCTGTTGATTTTGTGTCTTCTCTCTCCTGTAGTTGTGCTTCTCTGCCTCTGTCTCCCTGTCTCTGTCCCTTCCTGCAGGTGTCCTTGGCTTTGGAGCTGTGTGTTTCCAGTGTGCAGCTACTCGTCCTACCAACCTGTATAATGTGTTGTTGTTGCTTTTTGTTGCTCTTTTCTTTTCTTTTCTCTCTTCACCCCAACCGGTCAAGGCAGATGGCCATCCAGCCTGAGCCCGGTTCTGATGGAGGTTTCTTCCGTTAAAGGGAGTTTTTTCTCTCCACTATTGCCTAGGGCTTGCTCAAGGGGGATTTATTGGGTTGCCTCTACATGCTTGTGTAGTCTGGACTTTATTATGTAAAGTGCCTTGAAATGACTTTGTTGTAAATTGGCGCTATATAAATAAAGTTGAATTGAATTGAATTGAATTGAGCATGGATGTCAGCCAACTCAGGAACAGGTCTTGGGACATACAAGGTCTCGTCTGACCCAGGGACAGATTCGGGAACAGGCAGATTAGTGGCTGACTCAGGAGGAAATGAGATATTGGCTGACCCAAGAGCAGGTTCGGAAACAAGCAGGTCGTCAACTCGGTGAGGAATAGTCAAGAGTGTTGCCGACCTGGGGACTATCTATTGTGCAGACTGTGGACTGATGGACTCAAGAGCAGGAACTAACAGAATGTTGCAGATTCAAAATCTTTACAATTTTATTTTTTTATCATGAATGTTAAATATATCTTGAAGATAAATTATAATTCTGCTTCCTAAATTTCACATTTATTTTCTTTTTCACAGTTGTAAATACATTTCCAAATGGACTTTAACTCCAGGGTCTTCATTCTGGTCCTTTAAAGTACAATGTGATATGTATATAAAAAACAGAAAAGAAAAACAAGTAAAGCAAAGTACTGAACGGCATGGAGGTCAAAAGACAAAGTAAAGTGAAACCAAAAGGACATAGAATTAAGGTTTGAAAAGATTTCTGATAAGAGCCAAGAAAACAAATAACAAAATGGATAATGGACTATAATAGAAAGTATTCACGTAATGATGAAGGTAAGATGATAAATCAAGCAGAGTGGTCAGACTAGTAGGACAACAAAGATGATAGCTTGACATAAAGTATGTGAGCTCCATAACTTTAAAGAAGAATTTGTTTTGGTTTTAAATGTAACTTTGTTTGCTCTCTTTCTCTGACAGTTTAGTTTCAGATACAGGTGGCTTGTCTATCAAGTCAGGGACAGGAAATAACAAGTCTCTAGAACAGCCTTGTTCCACATTTCTAAAATGAGGAGCATCCTGTCTCAAAATGATGCCGAAAAACTAGTCCATGCATTTGTTACTTCTAGGTTGGACTACTGTAATTCCCTACTTTTTGGGTGTCCTAAAAACTCTCTAAAAAGCCTTCAGTTAATCCAAAATTCTGCAGCAAGAGTGCTGACTAGAATTGGCAAGAGAGATCATATTTCTCCTTCATTAGCTTCTCTCCATTGGCTTCCCATAAAATCTAGAATAGAATTCAAAACCCTGCTTCTTACATACAAAGCGCTTAATGGTCAAACTCCATAGTACATAGTACTGTATAACCCAATTAGACCAATTCGATCCCATAATACAGGCCTACTTCTGGTTCCCAGAGTTTGCAAAAGTAGAGGCAGACCCTTTAGCTATCAAGCCCCTCTTCTTTGGAATCAGCTTCCAATCCAGATTCGGGGGCAGACGCCCTCTCTCCTTTTTATGCCTCTACATGCTTGTGTAGTCTGGACTTTATTATGTAAAGTGCCTTGAGATTACTTTGTTTTAAATTGGCGCTATATAAATAAAGTTGAATTGAATTGAATTGAACATGGATGGCAACCAACTCAGGAACAGGTCTTGGGACAGACAAGGTCTCGTCTGACCCAGGGGCAGATTCAGGAACAGGCAGATTAGTCGCTGACTCAGGAGGAAATGAGATGTTGGCTGAACTAAGAGCAAGTTCGGAAACAAGCAGGTCGACGAATAGGTGAGGATTAGTCAAGAGTGTTGCCGAGTGTTGCTGCATCTGATTGGCCTCGGCAATGTGATCTCTACAAAGCCTCCATCTAACCCAGTCCTCTGCATCCTTTTCTCTCAAACCAACTAACTTCATGTCCTCTCTCACTACATCCATGAATCTCCTCTTTGGTCTTCATCTTGAACACCTTTCCTTTTATTCTTATGATACTTTTTTGTCACACAACACACCTGACACTTTTCTCCACCCGTTCCAAACTGCTTCTTCACCTCTGCACCCTGTAACCTCACTATTCCACCTCGCTTCCTCTCATTGACACACATGTATTCTGTCTTGCTGCAGCTAAGCTTCATTCTTCCGCTTTCCAGAGCAGACCTCCACCTCTCTAGATTTTTTCGCCACCTGCTCCCTGCTCTCACTAAAAATCACAATATCATCTGCAAACATCATAGTCCTCATGTGTAAGCTCATCAAGGATTGGCAGACCCACCTCCACCTTGAACTCCTCTGTCCTCTATCCCCTCTATCTTTAAGCACCCTAACCTGCTGCACATCCTTACTATCTCTCTTCTTAATGTCCAACCGAGCATAGAAGTCGTAATATGCTCTTTATTAGACCTTTGTCAACTCTACCTTCACTTTACGCTTCATCTCCCTGTACTTGTGTCTATTGTCTTCGGCCCTCTCAGTGTCCCACTTCTTAGCTAACATCTTTCCCTGTACACACTCCTGAACTTCCTTGTTCCACCACCAAGTCTCCTTGTCCACTTTCCTCTTTCCTGATGACACACCAAGTACCCTCCAAACTGTTTCCCTGATCACAACCAGCAAGCAGGTAAACAGAGATTAGTGACAATCTAAATAGGTTTTATTAACTGGAAAACACAGCTATTAAACTGCTAAAACTAAGCCGCAAAATAACAACCATTTTTAAGGAGATGTGAATAAATGAGTCCAGGGGAAAGGGAAGAAATACTTCTCAAAATAAGTTCTAAAAAGTAACCAGGGGTTACTAAGAGTAGTAAAATTAGTAGTAGGCTTTAAAGCAGTTCTGAGTGAAGGTCAAGGGAGTAATCCAGGAGTGTAGAGTAAAGGTAACCTTAGCATCCATGGAAGGAGAACAGGTACCTGGGAGGTGTCACATAAATAAATGTTGATCTGAAAAGGGAAATGTCAGTGATTCAGAGAGATCTGATATTTAATAATCTACATTTAATTGTTTTGGGGTTTTGTTCTGTAAGAGGAGTAGTCTTAACTTTTATTAGGTTATCATGTTTAACTCCTCTTGTGGTTGTTTTTGGTTTATGTAATTTAGTTGTTTGGGGAACAGACACAGTCTTTATAGGTATTTGGGAGTTGTGGAGGGTGATAGTTGTAAGGACACTGCAGAAAGGCGTAAAGGACTGCATCCCTGCATCCTAGGCTCTACTCTGAATTTTCATACTTTTGGTTATCTAATAAAACCAGCCATATTTCTAGACAAGACAGCTGCTCCATCTAAAGTAGGATGACATGCAGCTGTACATGTCCTCAGTGGTCAGATTTGGCAGGTGTCCAGAGAAAACAATGGAGTCTGACATTGTTTTGGCAAAGTTACACACTTATTCAACATTCATTTTAGTGACCTCCTATTTGCGTAATCAAGCGTCATTAATAATCTTACTGTATTTATGTTTATCTTTAGCCAGGGGTTTCAAATATTATTCAACGTCAGGCATACATTTGACCATGACCATGAGAGGTTATTAACACATTTCTGGCTATAGAGCTGCCATTACCAGACTTGGTTTCTTAGTGGGTGTGTTGGTTGGAACAACAGGTGATGAATTTCGAGCATCTGTTTAGCATTAGATATCTTGCAAACTGTCACCCAGCTTCCAATCTGCTTGGTACTGCTGGTGGACAGCTAACAGGGGCTATGCCCTTATAGTCTGGGGTACACCATAATCTGTACGAACTAATCCATGGATTAGTCTGGGGATGGCTGGGGTCATGGCTGTGGTAAATAGACTCCATATTTTCCCTGTAGTTCTTATTTGTGCATCTGGTAGATTTATGGAGGTCTCCTGAGTTGAAGGCAGTGGTTCATGCTTTAAGTTTGGCACGAATCCCTGGTCCAGTCCATGGTTTCTGATGAGAATAATTGCAGATGGAGAATTTGGGTACTACATCATCCACAAACATCTTCCAATCTCTTGTTGCAGAGCAGTCCTGTAAGGCCCTGTCAGCCATTGTATTCTACTTCCTGTTGGAGTCTTTGTTTGTATGCAGGTAGCAGCAGGATGGCACAGTGGTCTGCTTTGCCAAAAGCAGGGCGTGGGAGGGGTCTGTAGCAGTCCTTGAATGCAGTGTAGCAGTGATCTAAAATCTGCTTACCCCTGGTGGGAAAAGATATGTGCTGATGGTAATTTGGAAGAACCATCTTCATATTAGTCCTTTTTGAAGTCCCCCAAAACAATAAAAGTGGCACAGGAGGTAAAACATTGTCTACCAATCCCACAGTTGTTGGTTCAATCCCTGGCTCCTCTCATCACATGTTGAACTGTCCTTGAGCAGGTCACTGAACCCCAACCCCAGCAATGACAACTGTTAAATGCGCTTGAAATCCAGTCTACTGAGGGACAGTTTTTTTTTTTTTTTTAATTGGGGTGGCTGTAGCTCAGTTGATAAGGGATTTGTCCATAGACCAGAGGGTCAGTGATTCTATCCCAGGTCCACAAGTATTTGACATAAAAGTCTACTCTAAAGAGGCTAAAGAATTAATGTTACAGGAAAATTTGAGATTGTTTTGTTCAGTCAAGATATGCATATTTCAGTTCACAAATTGGCTGTTTTTTGGGAGTTTAAGGAATTAATATTTTTGCATTTATAGTGTAGCTACAAATACACAGCTACAAATGAAAAGTTTGTAAAACACCCATTACAAATAACATGGGTGTTGAGACCTAACAGAAAAGGATGTGTCCCAAAAGTTGTCACACTACTCAAATAGATTTTTTTCCACTCCAAAACTAAAATGTTCACTTGTAATAATATGATTTTTTTTATACAGTCATTCTGGTGTGGAAATTGTTCATCAAGAGCCTTGCTATATTTTACTGAACAAACTGTGGCAATATTTGCAGTATTTGTAAATTGTTGATTTTTTTTTGCTAATTTAACTTTTTTTGCAAATTTGCACTTATACATATTTTAGTTCTGCATTTGTTTTATGCACAGTATGTTAAACCTGTAAGTGTGATTAAATGGCATATGTCTTCATGTATAGCACTTAGCACTCATTTTGTCAACTCCATAAATGTTTTGTTTACACAGTGTTTTCTGCTAGTTTGAACAGTGTAACTAATTTCATTTATCGCAAATATAGTGGATAAAAATAATGTGACAATAATAATCTTGATAGTATTAATTTATTTTGGTGACATACAGAGCTTAAAATATACTGTCCAAATATATATGCATCTGACTGTTCTTCAAACAGCTGTTTCTTGATAAGTGGGGTCCAGATGACACTCACAGCACATAAGCAATACCACACCATGCCCATGCCCTTCTCTTTATACAGTATGTGGTTGACATCTTTTTGGATGTGTCAGTGCACAATGCATCTAGTTAGGTGTTGCAAGTCATTTTGTATGGAGGCTCTTTTGCCGCTTCTATTCTTTATGGAAAGGCTGAAACGAATCTGTCCTGGAGAATACAATTAAATGATGTACACACATTCCCCAAATTTTTATTTCTGTTTATTTTTGCCTACTTGTGGTTCCCAGAATTTCCAAAGGTAGAATGGGAAGCAGGGTCTTTAGCTATAAAGCTGCTCTCCTGTGGAACCATCTCCCAGTTCAGATTTGGAAATCAGACACCCTATGTACTTTTAGGTCTAGGCTTAAAACCTTCCTCTTTGATAAAGTTTATAATTAGTTACAGTCAAGCTGCTATAGGTTTAGACTGCTGTAGCTCCTTCTTTCTCTTTCTCTCTGTACCTTTCTGCAGGTGTCCCCGTATTTTGAGATGACTATGCTGTGAATTGGCGCTACATGAATAAATAAAGATGAATAAAATCCAGTCTGACCTGCAACAGTTGTATTTTGCATGACTGGAAATGAATTAAATCAGGACCACACATAAAAACACCCCAGTTCAGATGTTGTCACATCCGAAGTTATGTGAGTCACTTGGGGCAAACAAATCTGATTTGGGCTTCATAAGCATGTGATGTGCTTATGTAAGGTTTTTTGACTTGATTGAAGACTGATGTGGCTTGTACATTAATAATGTCCAGCTGGTCAAAGGACTAATAGTGTTTTTACCATGGTCATAATTCATTATCATTATTATTTCCAACTTATTCATGACATTCAGGAAAAAACTCATACATGGGAACATTGTTCTGTCTTGTTGGGATAATAGTTTATATAGTTTATTTACAAAATGCACTAGCAACAAATTGTACTATTTGTATACTTATAATTAATAAACATTTAACTGTAAGTACCCTTGTTTTCAGGTTTGTGATATTGTGAAACATCATAAAACATAAACACATAAAATACATTGTTAATGCTAAAACATTCAACATTACTTTATGTCTAATGAGTAACTTTTTTGTAGACAAAATCATTTTTTTGATGTATTCATCATTATTTAGTATCTGAAGAAAGTTAGCAGTCAATAATTGCATTAAATGACACGCTCTAATAGTAGCATTGCATAACTATGTAATACAGATTTTGCCACACCGCAGTGATTACTGCCACAACTTCAGGTCAATGAAGTACAATAATCATCAAAACTGCAACAACATTGTAAAGAACAACTTTACATACATATCAGCACATCAGTGTCTGATTACTGCACACACACAAAAAAAGAAGAGCGTTTTAAAAAGATGAATGTGAAAGAATCATAATGAAAGACAACCTATCTTTCTACACGTTCGGGTCCTCTACCAGAGGCTTGAGGGTCTAGCATAGTATCTTAACTCTTCCTAGGACTGCACTCTTCTGGGTAGAGACCTCATATGTTGTTCCTGGAATCTGCTGGAGCCACTCTCCCAGTTTGGGGGTCACAGTTCCCAATTTTCACTTGGGCACTTGGGATTGACTTGTGATTGCTACATCTATCACTAAGGCCTTCTTCTGTTTGTCCACCACTACTATATTTAGTTGGTTGGCCATTACATGTTTGTTGGCCTGTTTCTAGAAGTCCCATAGGATCTTAGCTTGATATGTTTATGGACGACATAAATATGGCATTTGACCACCTCTAGACCACCAAGCAGGACAGAAATTTGTTCAGGAAAGAGAGAATCAAAATGGGCTACTAAGCCTTTTTATACCTGTATTTACATGCTTCTATCGTATACCTCTTTACAATCTTTTTACATGTTCAAATTTATTTAAGATTTTTGCATTTTCAAAAGGTTAACTAGGACTCCATATGTGCACGACATACGCATCTTCCTATCTGTCAACCAAATTTGCTGTCAGATGCCAATTACCAGGTTTATACCTTGCACAACTAGCATTTTCTAATAGGTGTAACTAGACACTATAATTATTTACAATTTATTTCTTTATTTCTAATGTAAACTTTGTTTTACATAAAATTCATATCCTGCCATTCCATCTCTTCATTATCTCCAAGTGAAGGTAGAGTTGAGCATATGCTCCTGAGCTCATTCAAGACTTTCTGCAAGTTGTCTGCAGCCTCCCTAATGGATCTGACAAATTTCATGATCTCAGATTTGATTGGAGTGGTATTTTGGGGTGATTGGGCCTGTGACTCTGATATGTCAGGTTCGGAATCTTGCATCAGCAGTTGAGCCTTATCAAAGGTTGGCTCAGAGTCACGGGGCTTAGACACTGGCTCACTGGTAATGGTCTCCTCTGCTGCCTTTGCCTGTCTTATATGATAGATCTCTTTAGCATCCATGGCAATAAAGAATAAGTCTACCGCTACAAATAGACCAGAAAACACACCTGTTGCTACCTCTGCCACTCGTACAACCCTGGATGCTTGTGCTGCGGTCCTGCCCATGTTCATCACTTGAACTAGTCTAACCAGTTCTGCAACTCCACCCAGGCCCCTCCCTGCCCTCAAGCCAAGTCTTGTCAGGTTTTCATTATTCAAATTGCTATCCTCAGAGTTAGGTGCCACTGTAGAGTCACATCTGGTTCTGATTGTCTCTAGGCTGTTTCTAATCTCCTGGAGCAAAGTAAAAACTGCATTCATTTTGTGTTCAATCTCTTTAATGATTCTGTGAACAGCTCTGCGATCAGTGGACTGGTTGACCATATTAGTGATATTTGACAAACCAGCAGTGGCCCCACCAACTACACCCACCCCGATACCAACTCCAGTGACAATAAGAGAGGCTCCCAAAGTAATGGGGGCCAGAATAAGTCCAACAATAGATGTTATCCCCCCCACTGCTCCGATCACACCTCCTGCCAGACTGCCGATAGTGGTTCCCTGATGCACACGTTCCAGCCCATTAGCCAAATCCCTTAGGCTGTTCAAACTGGTCTGGAGTTCCTCCACAGTTGTTTTGGCCTATTAAAGAAGTATAGATGATGTCACTAGAAATCTGGGTAGATTGAGACAATTATTCCCTTACGGAGCAACTTTTATCCCCTTTTATAATTTGTTTTTGCTGCTCTTCAGAGGTTCATCTCACCTTACTGCAGTTATGTACAAGTGCACTAATTAATGCTGCTATGTGTACTCAGATGAGAAACCCTGCCATTTAGTCTTGTATCAAGTTACTCTTTAAGTTCCAATTAATTAGAAGGAGCACAAATTACAGAGTGGGCCTATATTAAAAACATGCATACAGAATGATATAGACTTGAAACATCTACAAATTGTTCAGAACTCAGCAGCTATGCTTCTGACCAAAACTGGGAAGTTCAGCCACATTACTTCTTGTCTTGTTTCTCTACTCTGTTCGTTTTAGGATCAATTTTAAGATTTGATTGATTACTTATAAAACACTGCATTGTTTTGTTCCATCCAAGTTTTCACATCTTTTTATTCCATATGTGCAAATTACGAATTTTAAGATCCTCAGACAGTGGACTGTCTGTTCCAACTTCCTGGTTACAAACTAAGGGGATAGAGCGTTTCCCATCATGGCTTTAAAACTCTGAAAGACACTGATTCATTCCAATCAGTGTTCATCTTTCAAGGCTTGTCTTAAAATGCCTTTACCAAATCGCCTATTCTGGTATGTGAGACTCTTGTTTTAGTATAAATAGTATATTCTATTTATGTCATTTTGTGTATTTTAACCTTTTACTTCTGTACACACCTAATGAGTAGTCTTTTCTCCAAACTTTAACTGGATTAGAAGGCAGTATTGGAAATAGATTTACTGTAAGATGATTATTATATTTGAGTTTAATTAGTCAGGCTTACACTGCACAGTCAATAATTTTAAAAGAACCCTGATGCACAGCAATTTCAGATTTTTTTTCCATCAAAGTTAAATACTTTAATGCTGATTTGGAATCAGCCTGATTATTTAATGTATGCTAAACAAGAGAGAAGTACAGTGACACTGTAAA
The DNA here is from genome assembly GCF_033026475.1 of Channa argus. Classification (NCBI taxonomy): domain Eukaryota; kingdom Metazoa; phylum Chordata; class Actinopteri; order Anabantiformes; family Channidae; genus Channa; species Channa argus. Next base: position 13,258,664 of record NC_090206.1, read on the forward strand.
TGGTAAATAGTCGCTTAGATAGCGCTTTTATCCAAAGCGCTTTACAATGTTGATTCCCATTCACACACACACACACACACACACGTAAAACTTCTGCCTTCTAAATCAACAAAAACTAAACATACAACATTACATAGAACAGTATATTATTCACGCTCAATTTTGTGTTTTGTATATGTGTTGTGTTATGTTTTATCTACATTTTCTCTTTTGGAAAAATCAGTTTGGCTACCAGGCAACTAAAACAACACAGCTACAGTACTTGCCCAAAGGGAAAGACCACTTGTTTAATGTCAAACTCTGCTGCTGATAAAAACATTCAGCTCCCATTTTAAAATTGACAAGATAAAAAAACACTATGCAAGAAGAATGAGTTACATATTGTAATCATAAAAGTACCATACCTTTCTTGAGAGAAAATTTATAATAAAGGGATGCGCCAGGATCTCGCTGGCTGTTGGTCTTGCATTAGGATCTTTACTTAATATGTCATTGAGAAGTTCAGCAAGCGCTGGTGAGAATTGCTCTGGGAGAGTTGGGTAAGAACCACTAATTATTTGAGGCATGAGCTGGATAGTGGTCTCTGCTGAAAACTACAAGAGAATTATTATTAGAAAACAATGTCCAGAAGCATTTTAGATATTTTCATTTTACAATTGCAACAAAGTTAACACAGTTAACATGGCATTTGTCAAAAATGCGTGTGATAAAATGTGTTTTGTTAACTTTACCAAAGGAGATACCTTATACCATCCACACATCCTTATCAAAACTTTGTATACAAGTCTATAATTGTTTGACATCAAGCAAGTGCACTTATTTCTTCAGCGTTATAAGATTTCTTTTAATCGTAAAATAGACTTTTAGCATCTGAAGAAGAATTGTATGAGATAAAGACATAAATAGATACAAAATTTTCAAGAGAATACCCGAGTATTCCTGTCCTGTTGTCATATACATTTGGGGTTAAATTCACACCTTTTGTAACTTACCACTGGTTTCTGAGTACAGAGCTCATAGAGTAAACATCCCACTGACCAAATGTCACTGTAAATAAAGCAAATCTTATCATACAATGGACTTGTGAACACGATGTGCAGTGATATTGTATTTCTTAAACGTAATTTACTAAAATAGGAGGTGTAACTTTGGTCAGACATTAACATTAAACAGCTTACGACATGGTTTACTTAATTTACTGCCAATTAACAATCATTGCTGAGTGTGTTAAGCACTGATAAGGTATACAAGTGTTATGTAAAGGCTATCGGTGGGTGAAAAAATGTGCATTAAGGTTATGCTGATAAAAAACATTTTTGTTTTACTGTTTTTGCCTTTTCAAAATGAGGGAATGCAAAAATTTGCACCCAACTGTAATGACCAAAAAAAGAATATAGGACAGAATATATTTGATTTTGATTTCATAAGTTACCTACTAAGGTAAGACTGTGGTTAGCTAACTGATAAACTGGCAACTTTTTAACTGTGAAGAATAGTGTCATTTTTTGTTTACCTTTTAGCATCATAGGTGCCCTCTGTAAAAAGTTCTGGTGGCAGATGATGCATTCTTTCAAACTGATTTGAATTTTTGTTGAAACTATATTGGGAAAGAAAATCCATACTCATCAATACGTTAACATACAATATGTTTTTGGTTTGGAAAGTCTTCACACCCTTTCTCTGTTTGTACTTTTTACTGTAGGAAGGACATTGTCATGTCAATGTGTCTGAGAAATATGTAATTTAGTAATATGGTATATGTATGTACCAGACAATACAATAATATATTTTAAATAAACTTGTACATTACTTTTCATGTATTTTCCCAAATCCTCCCAAGCACACAATTCCATAATCTGTGAGGAACACATTCTGCAAATAAAGAAAGGATAAAATAGTAAATGAAGTCATTGTTTATTAATTGTTATAATTACAAAAGATACAGTAGATAATGAGATTTATATTTGACAAGATTTATATTCGAAATCCAAAAGACTGTTTTTCAAATTTCAAAATGAAAAAGTTTAAGATAAAATATAACACATTATCAATAAATTAGATTTTTCACCTAATGGTAAATGTTTACATTTTGTGAACTTGTAATTAGTATTTGTGTAATGCATGTAGTACTATACCTCTGGCGTCAGATCGTTGTGAAGCAAGTCTTTTTCATGAATGGTTCTCAAAGCCATACAAATCTCAACAAAGTAACTCAGTACCTAGACAAATTATGGGAATTTCAGAATTGCAGGAATGTCTATTAATTTGAAACAAAAAAAAACAAAACCTACACTGAGGCTCCCAAAGTAATGGGGGCCACTACCAGATTACACTGTTGTAAATTTCACTAATGTAAATGTATAGTCAGTACCTCTGATTCTTTTGGAGGTTCACTCATGTTTTTGATCTCTGTAGCAAGATTCCTTTCCTGACAGTAGTCCATCACAACATAGTAAATTTTCTTATCGTTATCTTTAAGATAAAAGAAAACAAGAATCTGTTAGCATCTTAACAAAAACAATCTTTTAATCATTTATGTTTTAATTTTTCTAACACAATTTTAATTAATTGTCTTTGAAATCTTTGAAAAATCTTGTGTGTTGCAAGATTGGGTGAAAGGTCTGTTTATTTCATCACCGCCTGAGTCTCTCCTCTGCAGAGCAGTGAGTGATTCATAAGGTGGCGTCAGTCACATAACGTTCATCCATTAATTAGTTATATGCTTAACCAGCAGAATGTTGTGTTGGGGGAAAAAGTCCCAGCTAACCCTGGGCATGAGTCAGGATACACATGGATATGACCCAGGTGTTCACAGCAGATATTGTAACATAATCCAGAAACATGTTTATAGTAGATGATGGCCAATATTAATTCTCAAACATCCTACTTTTGTTAGCAGCCCAATCAAATCACAACATATAATATGGCTGGACTGTTTTGTATTTCTTAATCATCATTTCTGGTGACTAAATCAAATTGTGAACCAGAGATAATTTGGGCATCGGAGAAAGCTGTCTTATCCGGAGCTACAGTCAATCTGTACACCAGTACTGCAGGTTTCTGAATAAGACTTTAGAAATCATCAAGACTTGACATTAACACCCACCAACTTGCCAAATGCAGGTGGATTGAAGCAGTGGTTGCTCTCCTTAGCTACTTTGGTAGGTGGAATTTTTGATCTCTTATTTTACTTGTAATCTTCTCAAAAGGCATCTAAAATAAAACCTTAATGTTACAACACTACAACCCCCATAAGCACTACCTGCACACAGTGTTTGCTCATTGGCCCATTCACCTTGCGCTTCAGTGCTCTTAACCAGCAACACCTGACATTATAAGTCCATGTCGCTTTCCACTACTGAGTACTTCTTGCTGCAAATGCAGCTCAGTACTCCATATACACTGTGGATTTATTTATTTTTGTCCTTTTGGCTTATCCAGCGAGTTCAGGGTCTCCACAGCGGTTTGTAGTAGTCTTGTAATTTACCTTAACCTAAGTTTTTATACTGAATCCAAACCCATTTTATGTCTTAATGTAACCTTACCCCAAAGGTGTTTCCCCTAAGCCCAACACAGTTTTGTGTGTACCTAAAGTCCTACTCCTGGCATCAAATAGTGACACCAAATGGTATCTGTGATGTCAGTAGGAGACTCTTTATTTCTAGCTTCAACATGTATGCTCTAATCAATTCCAGATTAAAAGACCAGTGTATCTGTGTCAACCTTCTGCCATTTAGCACAAGTCATGACACACCGACTCAAATTTTTGCAGCTTTTCTTTCACTTGTCTTCCCACTTTATATTTTTCGCTCCCTGTCACTGCCGCTGTTTTTACTCAGAATCCACTTCTATTCAGTGAGTGCCTGCACTACCTTCTCTGTGCTGTGCCCTGCCTGCAACAGGCTGACATTCTCACCTCGAACAATGCCTAAACCAATGGTACTGGTCAATCTGACAGGTAGGATGTCCCTGTTGCTGAGTGTAGAAACAATATCAAAAAAAGAGTTGCCGGTTGAAATTTAATCTCTTCCAAAACTGAATAAAAATTCAATGATATGTTAGTTCTTGCAAAAATCAGGATAAAGTCTGGGTCCAGAGCCGGACCATGGTCAGCTTATCAGTGACTGCTGAAATATGTAGTATACATTACTAAAATACTAGCTACAATGGCTGGTAAGCATGAAGTCCAGTAATAAGTCCAGGGCTTGACATTAACTTTAATTATGTTAACATGCCCATTTCTTTACATTTCAATTATTTTTTGTTTAGAATAAATATAAAACAATAAAAAAATAATTTTCATTATCAGTCTTATCTTTGACATGAAAACTTTTTTTTACACTAGCTTTCCTAAGGAAATCCTCTCAAACAAATGCAAAATATGAAAGGCACTTAAGATTTTGTTGGTTTTGAATGTTAGGAATTGTATTTTAACATTTTGACTTTTTAAACAGTGCAGACAAGTGTCAATATTACGAAATCTCTCATATGAATCAGGATCGTAATAATGAATTTATAGATTTAGTATTGTAACTGTTTTCTGCATATTGTCATGTGGTTTCATATTACCAGAAATTACAGATTAGTTTTTTAATGTTTTTTTTTCCCCTTTAAATTTAACTCAGAAAAATCTTTTTGCTGTTTACTAAATCAAATGTTATTAAATAATCTTACAACTGAAAAAGACAAGTGTCAGTTGTTTTAAAACAAAAATATATTCTAGTGATTTACACAAAAAACTGAAAGGCCCTATGTTACAGAAGTAACAATGATTTTATCAGAGCCAACCTTAGCATAGGCCATAGGGGCAACTGAAAAAAACTTACCGCTAAATGAGTTCTTGCAACTGAGAATATGTGGGTGGTTGATTTCCCAGAGGATTTTTATCTCTGAGTTTAATGCTTGCTCAACATTGCCGGGTATCTGTCAAAAACCATCACTTGCATGAGGAAATTCATTCAGCTTGTACCAGCCTGGTAGAAATTTAAACTAAATTGAACACCATATAGTTCAGTCAACTACAGTACCCCAGCATTGTAACTCATTAGCTACAACAAATGTTTTAATTATTTTTACTCTGACTTTACATGAGTTATGCCACAAGCTAAAGTGGAAATAACTTATTTCACTAATCATCTTACAAATGCTAGTTAAAAGTGTCACGATTCTGGTTTAAGGGGTGGACCCAAGTGAAGAGACGGCAAGGGGGAGGGAACTGATTAACAGGTTCTCTATTGAAAAAAGGATAAAGGGATTAACAAACTCGCTCCTGAGAGAACACAAAAGAAAACAAGCCAGGTATAAAACATGAAACACGAGGATAACTAAACTGAATCATGAACTGAACCAAAACCTCGGAAAGGGATCTGAAGCCTATAATAAATCGATAAACCGGGAAAACTTAAAGAAACTAACAAACAGGTAAACACCAAATAAATTACGCTGATGAAAAACATAACCCACTAAAATCGAATGAACGCATGACAAAGAAAACTTATAAACGGGAGCACAGAAACTAATACAGGAACTCAGGGGAGGCAGACATGAACAAAGAGAACGCAAAGCACTGGCAAATAGAAAAACACAGAAGCATACCTTATACCTGAAACAACCAAGGACAAAAGAGTGGAAATTAAGAGGCTAGAGCAAATCACAGAAAGAAACAGAAGGCAAACCTCACACCAAAAACGACACATCAGCAGAGTCCAGAATTAAAGGATCCATGAAGGTCCAAAAAACACATAGTCAGGTACTTCTTTCCAAAAGTCCAGAGTCTACTATAGGGTGGGTGAGGGTAACAACAATGGCAACATTGATGACAGTAATGACCACATTAACAATGACAAGGATCTGGCAGGGGAGTGAAGGGAAGACTGAACTTAAATAGAGGGTGGAACAGGTGCAAACAATGAGGGACAACGAGGGCAAAGCTGGGGAAAAGAACCAAGGACAGGAAGTAAGGAGAAGGGGCCACAAAATAAAAGTCCAGGGACAGGAAGTGCAACGAGATCCTGACAAAAAGTTTGAGGTGTTTGACTAAAAAAATGTAGCAAAAGCTTTAAATGTGCTGAAATCATGAGTTAGTGGGTCTTTT